>NC_041218.1:60246035-60259553 GCF_002837175.3 Physeter macrocephalus
GCTCCGCTGCACGTGGGATCCTCCCGGACCGGGGCACGAACCCGAGTCCCCTGCGTCGGCAGGCGGGCTCTCAACCACTGCGCCACCAGGGAAGCCCTTGACTTGCAATTAGGTGGATATTACGTAATCTCTCTGCTTCTTTACTTCTATCCATGAGAAAAGCCGGACACATTTTTATTGGTGTGTCCAATAAAAATTTATTATTTAGTTATTTTTATTGTCATTTACTTACAGTTCCAGTTATCATATAATTAAGGGTTTACTTTTACCAAACGTGTAGACTTTTTGGAATATCTGGACTCTAGAGCACGCAGTATAGAGCTTTGTGAAATACGGTGCCTATGAGAAGCTTCCCCTGGTACACAGAAGCCACAGAGCTGCCCTGAAGCATTGAGCCATTGTTGGCATACTCAGTGCTTATCCTGGGCTTCTCAGACAAAGCATTCCGGATGCGAAGTACCTGTCAAGAAAGATCATTCATTAGTAGACTATGAACAAACAGCCATCAGAGATGTTTTCCTTCCCAAATACTCCAGGAGTAATATGTTTCTCAGAAATCAATAAGCTAAAATCCGTACATCTTCAATCTTTTCTTTTTCTTCTTCTGATGAAAGTATCAGTGTCCTAACGATACCTAGTCAGTCAAGTGGACTAGTGATCTCACATTAGCCAAATTCCTCAACAGATGGTTTACACAATTTTGTTAGTTCGGACTTCTCTATAGAGAGAGGTAAGAACCGTGAATGCTCTTATCTAATCTTGAGTGACCAGCATTGCTCCCTCTGTGGAAAGGTTCTTGCCTTTGACTGGGCATACAGGATGAGGAGGGAAACACGGGACAAGATAATGAAGGAACAACCAGTTAGCCAGCCAACCCAACCCAGAACCAGTAGATGGTAGTTTTCACAGCTGGACCCATCCCTCAAGGAAGCATAAAGAATGCATACTTTGGAATTCAATCTGACACATCACTGCCTAGTACTGTTATTGATACACAGGATTTACACAGTTTAGTTTGCTAATCAGTAAATACATAAGTGCTCAGGTTTCCAAACAGCCTGGATGAAGTTCACTCAAATAGGGTATGACGTGAATTAAATTAGGATTTAATTGAGGATTAGGATTTCATGAGTCATGAGTCTATATCAACATCTCTTATTAAAATAGAATTTAGTGTTTTTTTGTTTTTGTTTTTGTTTTATCTTGAGGAAGTTCCTACAACTTTATCTCAGGTTTGTTCCATGGAAATACTCAAGCTGGAACTCATGTAGAAAACATTAGCCTCCACCAAAAATAAAGGGTGTCAGTGATTGTGAAGAAAGAAGTCTTATTCAAAATAAACAAATGATTAAACTTGAAAACAATTTTCATATCATTCTATGGATCGTATTTTCATTCTCTTAAAGCAGACATTGTTGTTGGGCATTTGTAGAAAAGTTATATGTATCACTTTGGGGGGCATATATCTGAGGCCAGGGTAGCTTAGGGTAACAATTCTTCAGGTTCTAGTCCCAGGCTGGACTTTTGTTTCTTTTTATATTTTTTGATGTTTTGGGGAGTTTTGTTTGGTTTTTTTTTTTTTTGGTTGTTGTTGTTTTTTGTCAAGAAATTGTTGACTAGGGAATTCTCTGGCAGTCCAGTGGTTAGGACTCCGTGCTTTCACAGGCGAGGGCACGGGTTCAATCCCTCGTCAGGGAACTAAGATCCCACAAGCCATGCGGCAGAGCCAAAAACAAAACAAAAAAAGTTGTGACTAATATGTTAATAAAAGAAACAAATTTTTTTTTATACTAAAGAATAGCAATATTGGAAGCAGAATAACTGTATGTTCTACTTTACCCACTGGGCCAATTACCAGGGTGGGATTTGAGTCTCAATTTCCCAACTCCCCAAACCTAGATTCAAACATTCTCCTCTTTGTTCAAACCTTACCTTCTCAATGAGGCATAGCCTAGTCTCCATATTTAATAAGACCTGCCATCCCTCTGTTCACAGTAATCCTGATCCCTTTTACTGTTATGCTTTTTCTTCCCATAGAACTTAACCACTTTCAAACTTACTATCTAATTTACTTATTTCTTATGCTTATTGTTCATTGTCTTTCTCCCTCCCTAACAGCAGAGGTCTTTGTATGTTTTGTTTTCTGATTATTTTCTAAGCATTAGAACAAAGACTAGTACATTATAAGTGCTCAATAAATTTTTGTGAATAAATCTCTCATAGTATGTGTGCCAAGAATTTATATCTGTATTTAAATTCACTAGGGATTTTTTTATTCTTAAGCTCAATGCTTTAGAAATTGCAATGCTTTATGCTATTGTTTCTAATGTCATATAACATTCAATGGCATATGATATTATTTTAGAAGAGATTTAAAATAACATCTATAAAATGAGACATTCTTCAACACTATCATATATAATAGAACCTGCGGGCAAAATCTAATTTTGTTATGAGGCTACAGTCGTTTAAACCCTTTCATGGGAGCTTCCTGTTGGGAAGTATGAAAGATGTTTCCATATATGACTTTCCCTTTGCCTAACTTTAGGGCCTGCTCAGAGCCTACATCCTGATTGGAACTATGATATGGGAATCTGGGTCAATATGAATAATCAAGCTCATATTTTCCCATGATTCCCAATAGCAAGTACAGCCTTTGCAAGGATGGGATATGCTGTTTAGCACTGATGTTAAACTGTCACCAGGTGACTTGAAGGGGTTAATGGGCTGTATCTCCCCATCCTGCCCCAAATCTTTACTCTTTCCATATGCAGAATTTGTTCAATTCTGGAACATCACATATGACCTGCTAAATTCTCCCAAGTCACCTCAACAAATTGTTTGTTCTTGCTGCTTTTCCCATGAGCTTAGAGAAGTATAAGAACTTACTTCTGACCCTGGAGGATCCTCAGTATTATACATCAGCAGCTTGATGGCATTAGGATGGCATCCTGCCAAAATATCTCCCGTGTCAGGATCAACAGTTAAGTTATCCACTAAGGTGCCCAACTGGATTACCTTCCAACAAAGAGGAAGTAGTGAAGACATTGTTTTGACTTTCTTCCCTACCTCCTCCCTCCCACCAGCTCCTTCTGGCTCCTGAAATTAGATTTTTGCTACTGAATTTTAGAAGTGCAAGCATAATCTCACCAACATTCTTCTAAAATAGTCTCGTTTCCTTCATTCAGGGAGCACATTCCCAGGTCAAGCTTGGGAACTAATGTAATAGAACACGTTGTGCGGGAAGACAGGGTACTTTTACCTTGAGTTGAGTTAAATCCCAGTTGTCATGTTTTTTCATTACATGAATGTTCTTATCCAATATATCAGCTACATAGATATACCTTTGAAGTAAGTAACATTTACATTTAAGCAAGTAGTTATGAGAGATGATACTAACTTTTATTTTTGAGAAGAACTATACAAATTCACAATAGCTCAAAGTGCCACTACAGTGCCTTTCTAAACCACAGTAAAAGATAATGGAGTGGTATTTTTAATACTCTTGAAGTGCTTTAAGTAAGCGTTGAATAGGAGATATGACCATAAGGTAATGGAATTGTGTTTCTAGATGACATATAGGCTCAGTCTCATCAGTTAGGAGTCACACTTTATTCTTTAAATTGAATGGAGGTAAGGGGACCTCTCATAAGTCCAATAGAGCCTATACTTCCAGAAACTCGTGCTTGAAAAGAAGTAGCAGATGATCGTGAAACTCAATCACAATTATTTTTAAAAAGAGGAAGAATACTTAGTGTTGTTTTCCACAGGGATCATCTCTATTTATTATGTCACCTTTACACTTAATATTCATGGTACTCTTCTTTTTAAATAACCTTCCATTTTAAAAACACTTTAAAAGAGTGTTTCTCATAAAATTTTATGCTGCATAAAATAATGTCTTCTCATAGAAAATTCTGCTGTAGTATAACAGGGAGTCTGAAACTTATACAATCCCAATGTCCAATCTAAGTTGGGTCTCCCTCTCCAATAAGGACTTTGGGGTAACTGAACTTAGTATAAGTGATTAAAGACCTTCTAGCCTCATAAGGGGCAGAGGTATCCTGCATTTATACTCTTTTCTAGTCACATAAGAATTTGGAACAAGGACCTCATGTCCTTGAGTCAAAATCCCTCATTTTGTTGGGGGACCCTAAAGTGCAAGAGGGCAATGGTTGGCTTAAGATCACACATTTATTGTGAACCCTGGCCACGCTGGATCCCTCCACACATGTATTGACTACTTAAGCCTCAGGAAGTAAGCACTTCTTCAGGGAAGGAATCCATGAAAATATCAAGGGTAAAGGGTTGGAATTTATAAAAGAGCTTACTTCTTGTCTGGTGAGATGGTGATCCCATTGGCAGAACTAAATCCTTTGGCTACCACTTTAACCTCTCTTGGACTGTAGAAAAGAATGTAAGTCCAGCGAAGATCCATGACCATCTCTAATAGTACCAAGAAGTTGGTAAAATAGTGGTCTCTGGTGGCATAGAACTGTTCTGCTCCGAGAACCACAATGTCATTCACACTAAAATGAAAAAGAAAAAAGAAAAAAAAAACCATGGGCTATTTAAAATCACTAAATCTCAAAGACCAATAAATTCATCAGTTTGAAAAAGTATACATGAACTAGTATGGATTAAAGGATTCCACAGAAAGTACATGACTTTTCATTGCCCTGATGGATTTTCTTTTAGCCATTTGTTATTTTCTCACTCCTCCCTTCCACAGAAATCAGCAAAAACAGACAAGTAGACAAATAAACCTCAAATCTAAATCTGTTGACTTGCAACTGTTTTTTTTTTTTTTACAGGTGAAAGAGGGATTCTATAATTCCCAACATACTCTGAACCTGATAGAACAAATCTAGGTTTTTTAAAATTATTATTATTTTTCTTTAAACAATTGCCAAGACTGGAATCAAAGATAAATAGAAGGCACAACAGTTTTGCTCTGGTTTTATGTTATTCAGATTTTTTAAATTTTTTTGTTTTTTTCTTTTTTTACAAATACAAATTAAACATGAAAAAACTCTACTTCAAAAAAAAATCTAACAGTTCAAGAAAAGCTTATCAGTTGCATTCTAGACATTTAAAACCTATCTCACAATTTAAATTTCAGTGGTAAAAACAGTAGGTTTTGGAACTGTTTGGTGATCCCGTGTCCAAAGAAAAACTCCACTAACACCTTTTATTCAGTTTTTAACCATACCAGAGAGAATCTAAATTGTCAATTTTTCCAACGGCAATTTTTCCACACCAGAAGGTAGTCCTGACTCTCAAAGAAGAGATAATTTGGGTTTTTCCTGCCTTCAAAATGTTTATCAAATCCTGCAATTCTCCCAGGATTTTGAAACATGTAGAAAATAAGTAAGAAATAGTCCAATGAACAAAACATACCAAATGTCAGTAATAAGCAAGAAACATTCCTTTGGGGAAACTGTTAAAAAAAAATCCAGTCTGTATATGCAAGTAAAGCAGGGAAACGCAGTCTTTTTTTTTTCTTCTTTAAAAATCCATTTTTCCTAAAATATCATTCCACAAAATTGGAAGTGAAGGACTAAAATGGGGGGGAGTGGTAAGGAGCACACACCATTAACACAAAAAGTAAAATTGTACAAACTTAAGCAGTTCATGATAGACTAGGATCAGATTCCAAGATACCAAAGGTTGGCTGAAGAAATTCACCGTTTTGTGGGAGCTAGGGTTTGTACTGCTGCCTGAAGATCGGTGAAGAGCAATTCACTGCCTTGGAGCACTGTCCCTTCCCGCTGCAAATCCTGGTTTCTGCACCATGCCTCCGCGGGGTGGGCCTCTCATCCCACCACCCAGCCCACCCCGAGGGCCTCCAGGTCCCTGCAGGTGGTTATCTCGGCGGTCCCCTTCCTGGGCGGCTTGAGTCTTCTTTTCTTCCACATTCAGATGGACCTCACCTCTGAACATGATGGGCCTGTTGCTAAGCACCTTCTGAACAGGCTCAGAATCATCAAACACAACGAACCCAAAATTGGGTAATTTCCCACTGTTGTTAATATGCAGCTCCACCATATTCCCTTAATTTTGAAAAAAATCTTTAAGTTCTGATCTGTCCACCTCATAAGCAGGTTGCCAATAAAGAGCTGGTCAGGGAGATCAGCTCGGTGCTTTGTGTCCTCCTAGAGGGGTGGGAGGGAGATGCAAGAGGGAGGAGATATGGGGATATATGTATATGTATAGCCGATTCACTTTGTTATAAAGCAGAAACTAACACACCATTGTAAAGCAATTATACTCCAATAAAGATGTTAAAAAAAAAAAAGAGTTAAAAAAAAAAATGAAGTAATGTATGTAGCTTCCGAGATGGGAGACTTTAAGAGGCAGTACAAGATCCACCATGCTTCCCTCACTCTTCCACAGTAACCAGAAACTTTTCTGATAAATGAGAGTGTGGTCCTCTCTTAAGGTTCTAAATGAGGACACCATAAAACTGACTGCCTGAATCACCTACATTGGATATGTAGCATGAGTATGAAAACAAGACAAAACTTTGTGGGTTTGAGCCATTAAAGATGCTAGGGTTTTTCTTTTCTATTATTGTAGCAAGACCCAGTTCATCCTGACCTTTATATTTTCTCTGCATAGGTGGGATTATGAGTGTTATTCTTTCTTATATATGTTCTTCAATACCATTGAAATTTTTAAATGAACCAAGTCTAACTCTTACAACAATTAAAACAAAATCATTTCTATTTTGGAAAAGAAAAAGAGATGATGACTAGAAAAAAATGTAAAAAAAAAAAAGATTGAACCTGTGTGTGTGTGTGTGTGTGTGTGTGTGTGTGTGTGTGTGTGTGAAGCTTCTTTACTCAGCAACTTTGTAAAATACACAATATTGTCAATAAAGTTAATGTGCCACCCTTTCTAGTGGCATTTATGATTTAAAAAAAATTTTATTTTATATTGGAGTATAGTTAACAATGATGTGTTAGTTACAGGTGTACAGCAAAGTGACTCAGTTATATCCATACAAGTTTACATTAAATTTAGGAAAGAAAAATTTGGATGAATCAGGAAATACTTTGAGGTTTTGTTGTACAATGACTTTCCCAATGTTATTGGGCTACTTGTCTTTTAGGTCTCAGCTTACGCAGTCCTTCTTTCAAAAAGTATTAACACCATAGATTAAGTTAAATTCCCTCATGATTTGTTCCATAGCACCTTGTTCTTCCCTTTGAAATGCTTGGGTATGTGTTTATCAGGGTACCTCTCAAGGTCCTCTTTAGATCCTCAAAGCCGCACCTGCCTTATTCCAGCTGGCACTATTTCAACCAGCTCTGCATAGGATCTGACAGACTTTCCACAGTGTACCCTTATAGCGCTTTACCTCATGTCTGTTATAGGCCTCTTACTCCCATTTCCAGGCTTCTGTGTCAAATTCAAAGCACAGGATATCACCAGACTTGCCTTGCACATGGGTAAAAAGGTATGTGCAGGAATTAACACCCCTTGAGGCAAACCTCTGACTACTGAGAGACGGTGGGGTGGGTGGATAAACTCCTCTTCCTTTCTTATCTTGGCCAGATTGTCTTGAAATGAGGTTTATGTTGCTTACTGAAGGGCAATCCCATGATTTCAAGCAGTCAGTTGCACTTAGCAGTAGCTGGCTTAACAATGCATTTGCTATAGACTCTCTCCCATATAAGTTTACTGGTGCTGCTGTAACAAAGTACCACAAACTGGGTGGCTTAAGACAACACAAATTTACTGTCTCATAGTTCTGGAGGCCAGAAGTCTGAAATCAAATTGTTGACAGAACCATGCTCCCTCTGAAGGTTCTACTGGTGGATCCTTCCATGCCTCTTGTAGCTTCTGGTAGCCTCAGGCATTCCTTGGCTTGTAGATGCATCACTCCAATCTCACTTTCCATCTTCACATGCATTCTCCCTGTGTGTCCGTCTGTCTTCTTATAAGGACATCAATCATATTGGATTAAGGGCACACTCAGCTCTAATACAGCCTCATCTTAACTAATTACATCTGTAAGGATCCTATTTCCACAAAAGGTCGTGTTCTGGGGTATCGGGGTTAAAATTTCAAACTTATCTTTTTGAGGAGACACAATTCAACCCATAACACTCCGCTTTCCCTGCCTCAGGCCACTCTCTGACTTTTGCATCCTGGGCTGGTACTCCCTAACAAAGGAGTTGTGTCTTGAGTTTTCCCTCAGGCTGTGCTTTCTGAGGCACTCTTCCCACAAGGTGATGTTACTGCATTTGACCCTCACAATCACCAGGTAGGTAAGTCAGGCCTTTGAAGGAATTCACATTTTGCTGAGGAAAACTGAAGCACAGGTTAAGTGACTTGTCCACAGTTTCTCAGTCACCCAGCAGTGGCAGTCCTGGTCCCCACTGTGCCTCAGAACCCAGCACAGTGCATCATGGGAAAAGTCAACAACTTCAAGTTCTCTTACTTCTTCTGCCTCGCCTTTTGTTGCCCCCAAATTCTATGGGGAGAAATTCAAATGTGTTGTTGAGAAAGAGAGCAAAGGAGAGAAAATGAACTTCCTTCCTTTTCTTTCCCTACTTTTCTACCTCATGGAAAGATTAACCTCTGCTGTTTTAGAACCAGTCTATCAGCGTTGCATCCATTTTATAAAAGATTCTTCATTGTTCGTTACAGGCTTGAAACAGGCAACCTAGCCAGTAAAAAACTTACAATTTTCTCAAAGATGTTCACCACAGTGATTAAGAGCCCAGCTTTGAAATCAGATGGGTCAAGGTTTACACCCTAGTTCTACCACTTACAAATTATGTAATTTGGGTAAGTAACTTACCCCAAACTGCTCTAAGTCTCTGTTTACTCATGCCTATTACTAAAGGCAGTTGTGAGAGTGAAAGGGAATTAGGGATTTTGGCACAGTGCCTGGCACATAGTCAATACTTAATAAATGTGAATTTTTATATATGCCTTCAGGCCTTTTTTCAAATGTTACTTTAAAACTTTGATTGAACAAAGGAATGGTCCTTCTGGAGGCTGGTTATAACACCCAATGGGTATGGCTTTCAGAATACAACCTACCAGAACAACTAAAGGGTGTGGGTGTTTAAAGAGCCCAATAGCAGGTTCTGCACTGTTGTCTTACGGAGGATGGAATTAGAGCAACTCTATAGGATTAAAATGCTTTCCAAAAGTTTGGAGAATATAAAGATATTCAATACCAAATACACCAATTTCTAGTGAGGTGCTGGGCAGTGTCACCATGAGAACCTTTAGAAAGCTTTAGAAGAAAAAGCTTCAAAACAAAAGTTTAACCAAGGCTGTGAACTAAAGAAAACAAAGCACACGGCAGAGGCGCAAATTAAATACTTTAATTCCATACCTTTTGAGAAGTTCGTGTTTTATAGTTTTCAGGTGTACCAAAGAACGTTGTTGTTCCTCAAATTTAAATATCTCCACAGTGGACTCCATGTGGGGATGATTCACAACATAAAGATAAACAATTTGGTCTAAAGTGGAAAAAAGACATAATTTCCAAGAAGTTTGCTTCTGTTGCAACTATTATTACACCTAGTATACAACTTGGTCATGTCCAAGGATTCTTCTTATACATCTTGCATTTGATCCTAGCAACCCATCTGATAGGTAAGTCAAACAAATGCCAGAATCCTCATTTTATTGAAGAAACTGACACTCAGAAGGTTAATGACTTGTCAGCAATTTCATCACCACCCAGTGGCAAAGCCAAGCCCAGATGTTTCTGCAATGCTCCCTTCAGCCTCACCTGCACACCCGCTCTAACAGGAAGATGCAGAACTACAGTGGTGCATAAACACGGATGCGGTTTCCCAAGGTGGCCCCTCAACAAGAGAAGTGGGTACAAGCAAGCAAAGCTTTGCCGAGAGTTCTTTTCTGTGAGAACTGCCTACATTGCAACACACGTTCAAGAAGTGTCAGGCCTGTCTAAATATTTTAAAATGAACATTTCCCAGATAGAGAATGAACTCCTGACACAAGTCACCTACCTGAGGTTGCAGTAACGATATTTAGTTATTCATGAACCCAGCAGACGTGGAATGTAAATACGAATGTAGAAGAAAATAGATTAGCCAATGTTAGGTATAACCAAACTCAGGAATGTTCACCTATCTGTTCTCATACTGGAATGTGAACTGCTGTGAACCGGACTGGGGGCAGTACTCTAGCTTCTCAGAGTACTGTTTTCTGACTTATCAGGAGTTCTAAGTCAGATGCACTCTGGAGTTTGAGAGAGCCTGGGCCCATGCTCCCATTCCGGATTTGATCTGCGTTCATCTCCCCAGTTCCTTTCTTGATGGGGTTTCCAGTCATGCAGCAGAACAAGCCAGAGCCCTGAGACGTGGGGCTTATACTCAGGGCCCCTGAACCACATGGGCACCTTTACCTGAATTAAGGAAAAGTGCTCCCTCGCAGATGAATCTTTCTTTTGGTCTGACCCAACTCTGTTCCAGGGCATGGCAACTCTGTTCCAGGGACTTGGCAAGCAGAACCTGAGTAGCATTTAGCCCTCACATGGCCCTTCGACAAGACACTCTTGCTGGACACAGCATGAAAAATACATTGCTGCCCTGGCTTTACCCCCTTCTTAAGTCCTCTTTTCATATAAGAGATGCTTGGTGAGAAGACTTTTGTTTTCTGTCTTCTCATTCATGCCAATTTATGTGTAATGTTTTGGCCTTATGAATTAAATACATAATTAAGGGAGGTCACTAACAAATAAAATAAGTTGTCAATCTTAACTTCTGAAAGCCTGATTATATGCCTGAGGATTAATCTGTAAACTGGTCCCATCTTAAAAAAAAAAAAAGCAAAAACAAACCGAAACCAACCCTTACCTCCCCTTCCTCCCTTAAAAAAAACCAAAAAACCCACCTCTAACACTATCCCATGGAACAAAATAGCTCCAGGTTAATCTGATCACTCATTACACCTTCTCCAATGAAGCATCATATGTCTAGCTGGGTGTCAGGCAAAAAAGTGATGACTCTCAAATTATTTAAATAGAGCCAGGAGCCCAAATTTCACCTGAATTAAGGATATAAGATTAGAAGTAAGACCATCTGGGTTCTACTCTGGCATTGCCATTTACTAATGACAGAAGTGAAGTCACACTTTACTGCATGTCTCTAAACTTCATTTCTCTATCTATAAAACTATCAATATCTGCCCTGCCTGACTCATAGGGTTCATTCATTTATTCATTTAACACATGTTCACAGAGCACCTAACATGCTGCAGACACTGTTCTAGACTCTGGGAATCTGGCAATGAACAAGTCACATATGCTTTTATGATGGTTACATTCTAGAGAAGAAAACAGGGAGGAAATAATTAGTAAATAAAAGAACATGGGAGTGGGGAGATATGCCTTCTTCATACAGTTGCACCAACTTGAAAAGTGACAGTTCAGCTTGGATCTAGAGATGAGAAGGAGCCCACTATAGAGCAATAGTGGGAGAGGGAAAGAAGGTTGTTATCTTTTAACATTAATAAAAGGCATTAATTACCATTTTGATGAGTGCTAAAAGAGGAAGTTCATTGAGAAGAAATACAGCAAGGTTCACAGCCTGAAATAAGATGATGGGAAGGCTTCCCTGAGAAGGTGACATTTAAGCTGAGGCCTGAATGATGAAAAAGAATAAGCCAGAAATAAGTGGAAAGACATTCCAGGCAGAGGGAATTACAGATGCAAAGGCCCTGAGGCATGCAGCATTCTGCAGGACTAAAGGAAATCCAGTGTGACTAGTCCAGAGAGTCAGGGAGACAGTGGTGTCCACTGAGGCTGGAGAGAACATCCAGATGCCAGAATATGTAGGGGTAGCGCCTAGGAAACCATTCTGGAGATTTGGGGTTTATCTTCAGAGTGACAGGAACAATATGGTGAATTTTCAGAAGGGAGTGACATGATCAGATTTGTATAAAAAATAATGCTTGCTTATAAAAACGGCTTGAATTGGTATAAGAGGGAAAGTGCAATCAGGGACCGCTGCAGAATCTAGGATAGACATGTTGGGGACTTGGACTGGGATGGTGCAGTGAGGATGGGGAGAGGTCAGCAGCTTGGAGAGATATGTGAGGGTTAAATTGGACAGAACTTTGTAACTAGTTGACTGAATGCAGCAGGGAGAGGGGAAGAGTCAAGGTTGGGCTCAGGGTTTTATTTTGAGGAATAAAATATATATAAAATGCTTTATAAACTGTAAAGCAATATAAAATTGTTGGTACAATTATCTTTTAAAGAACGGCTTGCTAGGCAAGTAAACATCATATATTAGATTTCAGGGGAATATTTAACCTACTTAGTAAAATAGTATTCAAGCATTTTAAAAGGTATCCATTTGTTTAAAAATGAACAAGTCTGTTGGTGCAGATGAAAGAATGAAACATTGATCGGTTGGATAAGTGGATTGAGATAATTATTAGTCATTTTTTTATTCATTTAAATCACTCTAGCAAATTTAACTTCACAATTAACAATGCATTGTAACTTCAGTATGTCTTTGGAAGAATTAAAACACCATTTATTTAAAATTTTTGATTTGCAGCACTTCCATTTGACCTTCCCTTCACGTATTAATAGATACTACTAGTGAGGTTTCATTCTTCTTATCTTCTACATGCTCTGTGGACCCACAGATATTTAAAAATTAAGTTAGTCTGAATTATAAACTATAAAGTAAAAACTAATATTGGAAATTATTGTTTTAAAGCATATACAGTGTATTCATAACTATGCTTTGTTTTCTACAATAGCTTTTTGAGATATAATTCACTTGCCATTAAACGCACACTTTCAAAATATATAGTTTAGTGGTTTTTAGTGTATTCACAGAGTTGTGCAACCATAACCACTATCTAGTTCCAGAATATTTTCATCACCCCAAAAAGAAACCCCATATCCATTGGCTGCCACTTCCCATTCCCCGCCCCCCACAAGTCCCTGCCAACCACTAACTACTTTTTGTCTCTATAAATTTGCCTATTCTGCACATTTAATATAAATGGAATCATACAATATGTGGCATTTAGTGATTGAATTCTTTCACTTAGGATAATGTTTACAAGGTTCATCCATGTTGTAGCATTCACCAATACTTCATTTCTTTTTATTGCCAAATAATATTCCATTGTATAAACATACCACCTTTTGGTTATGCATTCAACATTTCATGGGAATTTGGATTATTTTCACCTTTTGAGTATTAGGAGTGATGTTGCTATGAATATACGTGTGTAAGTTTTTGTATAGACCTATGTTTTCAGTTCTCTTAGGCATGTGTCAAGGAGTAGAGTTTCTGCATCATATGGTAGATCTACCTTTAACATTTTGGGGAACTGTCAAACTGCATTCAAAAGTGACTGCACTCAATCCCACCAGCAAGGGGCTTCCCTGGTGGCGCGGTGGTTGAGAGCCCGCCTGCCGGTGCAGGGGACACGTGTTCGTGCCCCGGTCCGGGAGGATCCCACATGCCGCGGAGCGGCTGGGCCCGTGAGCCATGGCCG
>NC_041218.1:60259883-60269157 GCF_002837175.3 Physeter macrocephalus
CGGTGAGAGGCCCGCGTACCGCAAAAAAAAAAAAAAAAAAAATCCCATCAGCAAAGTGTGAGGATGCCAGTTTCCCTACATCCTTGCCAATGTCTGTTACTGTCTGTCTTTTTTTAATTATAGCCACCCTATGGGTGTGAAGTGGTATCTCATTATGGTTTTGATTTGCATTTCCCTAATGACTAAGGATACTGAGTATCTTTTCAAGTGTTTATTGGCCATTTGTGTATCTCTTTGGAAAGATATACTGAGATCCTTTGTCCATTTTTTAACTGGGTATTTGTCTTTTTGTTGTTGAGATGTAAAAATTATGTACTCTGGATATAAACCTCATCAGATATCTGATTTGCAAATCTTTTTCTCTTATGGTTTAGGTTGTTTTTTCACTTCCTTGATGGTGTCTTTTGAAGTTTTAAATTTTAACCATGTCTAATTCATCCATTGTTTCCTTTTATGTTGCTTTATAAATGTCATGAGATTATTTTCAAAGGTCCTTTAGTTTATATGTTAGATTTCTGAGAACAATACCCCAACTGGTTTTGATGGTCAGATGAGAAGAAAAGGGGGTAGGAGAAAGAGGGTGTGACCACAGTCTAGTCTCCCCCTCTTTAACATGACGTTAAAAAATGTTTTGATACATATTTATTATCTTATAAATATACATCTTCATGGTAAAGTAGCATCTTCCCTCCTTTCACATACATGTTGAATAGTTGAGGATGAGTGGTTTGTATTTCCCTCATTTTCCCCTTATTCTTAAGCATTCATGCTTTACCTTTGTCGATGAAAGTACTGATCCCATGTGGATTAAATGATGCTTTGTCAAAACCATCACTGATGTTTAGTGCCTGGACCCTTGGGTTTTGCTCATTTAAATCCATCAAGAAGATTTGTCCTGGCTCATCTGGTGCAAAGTTTGGCACGCCTGGATATTTTAATCCCTTTAAAATATAGAGAATAAGTATGCACATATACACATATCAAAGCAACATTTTCACATGGAAGCTAAAATCTCAAGGCCTAACAAAAATGTTCAAAGCTCTAAATTTCTTTTAGATTTCTGGGATTTTTCACACTGTCAGGTATTGCCATTATCTGATCTGAGGGATTACCAATGTCATCTAAGCCATTGCAAATGGGAATATGGGAAGAACCTATGTTCAATTTTTAATATATAGAGAAGGAGTTAGACCAAAAAGCATAATGCAAGAGACTAAGCTGTATTACTTTGTTGAGTCCCTTGACCTGCCTGTACTACAGGTTTCTCATTTATAAAATGAGGAAATTAAAATATTTAATTGCAAAGGTTCTTTCTAGTCCTATTCTATATATAATGAACGCTCCTCAAAGCAGAGAGAAGGGGTGTATGGGTTTATTGCACTGCTCCCATCCTACATCCATTATATTTTGTAATGACAAAGAGAATAATCAGCCAAGAATTAACATAGGGGAACCAGTTTCATACAGTTTACTATTTCTGACCTATTTTGTTCCTACAGATATGTCCAAAGATTTGGATGTGAATCCTTTTCTCCAAATATTGTAAAAAGTTCATTCCAGTAACTTGGACAGTGGCACTTTCTCCTGGAAGAACCAGGTGTTTATCAACCAATAATAGGCATCCTGAATGTATTGGGCCTTTGCTGCATCCCAGGTCATTGTGTCAAAACTTGGGGTTGGTTTATTCTATACCAATTACAAAACTCAGCCCACTTCCTCCCTGTATCCTTCCCCCATCACTCTGATGTATATCAACATCAACAACATTGTATCTTTTCTTGTACCCTCATTTCCACTTATAATCAGTTTAAATTCTTTCCTTCTCTCTCTCTCTCCCTCCTTTTTCCTTCTTCCTACTCTACCTTCTCCCTTGCTCTCCCTCTCCCCTTCCTTTCTTACACACACACACACACACACACACACACACACACACACACACACACTCTTACAATTATACTATTCTTGGCCCTTCCACTGTCCCTCCCTCCCCCCGCCCCAACCCCTGGGGTAGTCAATCTTCAGTTTCAAACAACCCCACCTATATCTTCAAGCTTTTCTTAGAACAGTTCTTCTATGCTTAAATCTTACGGGAAATCTAGCTTTCCCCAGACAATACTGGCCACTGAAGCCCATCAGGTGGGAGGTCTATTCCCTCTATCATTCCTTCTCCTTAAGTCACCACACCTAGAGGAAAGATCGGCACGTCCCTAGCCACAAACTTCAGCTTCCAGAGCTCGAATCTGCCATCATCAGTCAAGAGCCGGTCTTCTAAGGAAGCCTCACTCTTTGCTTACTGCTTCCTTATCAAATTCTTTGCCAAGTCCCTTTGCCCTGTTCTAGCTCTTATACTGTATAGGGCTAGTCTAAATTCTCTTCCTGCCCTTTCCTCCTCTATCCTCACCCACCCCTCTTTCCTTCTCATTCTACACTCTTCCCTTGTACCTCTTATTTATAAGGTTACAGGTATTTCTTCTATACCAGTGATTTTCAAATATGCACATTTCCCTGGAACCCCTCTTTGGAGCCCTAGCTTGCATCCCAACTTCTTCCTAAGGACAGCTCAAAATCAAATGGTCAAAACCAGAATCATCTCTCCTAGAATCCTTGATCTCATTTGTATCTATTCTTCTCTGTTAAGGGAATCACTGCTCTCCCCAACATCAGGCCAGAAAATTGAGTCTCCAAGTCTACCCTTCCCTCCATAGTCAATTTGTCACTAAGTCCAGTAACATTGGGGGGAAAAAGTCAGAGACATCTAATCCTTCCCTTTTTCACCTAAGGAAAATTAAGCCCAGAGAAGTGAATTGCCTAAATCACTCAGATCATTAGTTGTACAGCCTCTTTCTGCCACACCATAAAGAAAGGTAGAGAATATTGCTCAGGAAGGCAGCTCAAGGTGGAACACCACAGCAAGTACCGTGGGAGCTTGGGGGAATGTGAAGGCACTGACAGCTAGTAGAAGGACTGGGTGCTCTGGAAATGGAAATGATTTGATTGGGGAATAAGGGTAGGGCATGGCAAACAAACTTGGCCTACATCAAGCGTCATGATGAATGAAACTCTTCTAAGAAATGGCTTCACACTTGCCTGGTTTTCTGTTTAAGGCAGTTGGGTAAGAATGTGTGGCAAGTGATTGCAAGCAATTCTTTTGATACCATTCACCACTGAAAACGGTGAAAATCACCTGGATGTGCAGGCATCTTATTTCCACCAACAGACTACAGGTACCTGTGGACAGGCATGGAACTCCTCCACTGCCCTCATTCACCAGTACATACATTCAGTAAGTAGTCAAGCACCTGTGTATGCCAGGTAGTATGTTAGGTGCTAATGTGGCAATGTACATTCCAAAGTCCTGGTCTCAAAAGGTTTGAAATCCAGGGAGGCAGCACCGAGCAAGTGTATCAGATATGGTGTGGCATCTAAGACCCTAACCACAGGGAACCTGTAGGACCATCAAAGAGCCACCTTGCCCAGAAAGAGAGTGTTAGGGATTTTCCTGAGGAATTAAAGTGCCACCACAATGAGCCCTCATAGAGAACTATGAGTTAGCCAATAACATTGAAGAAGGGAGTAATCTTGCAGGCAAAGAGCATGCTAAGTCCCAAGGTAAGGAAGCAAATAGCCTGCTTGGCACCTCTAAATAGACTAAAGATATCTATCGCACAGAATTACTCTCTAAATCGGCATCTTCCAAACATGTTCTAGGATGGCAAGAAAGGGCAGGAGGAGGTAACCAAGAACAAGGATTTGAATTTATTGCAGTACAGAAAGATTAAAAATAAGCAAAGAACATTATCCTTATCCTATAAGAATGAGTTGTTTGTTATTTTGCAAAAAGAGCTAACATTTCTCATGGAATTATTTGTGATGAAAATCTCTACTTTCTGAATAGCAAGAATTTAGTACACTTAGTTCTAGTGAAAATAGAAAAGAAACATACAGCAGGAACTACAAATATTATTTCCTAATAGCAAAGAAATCTCCTAGCTGTAAAGTAATTATTTTTAAAGGTCTATTTGGCATAACATTGAAAATCTAAATTGACAGTAGGTAATTTAAGTCAACAAAGAAAAAGCTTTTCTAGACAGCTTTGTTTTATTTTTGGTTTGGGAGGAAAACTAAAGAAATAAAGTCCCTCCCACCCTCACATGTACCACCAGCAGCAGCAATTTAAAATCCAAATGAGACCCTGACTATACTTAAGAATTTAGAAATTGGGGCCATTAAGGAATATTTTATGTGCCCTGTTTCTGGCCCAAAAGATATAGATTTTTAAAATTTATGTTATTTGGTAATATTTTATTGGCCAAAATGGAATATTAGAGCATGCAATTCCAGCAATCTGAATTCACATTGGAAATGTAGTCAATCTACTTTTTTCAAAATCCTAGGTCCCGTTCCAAATGCAACTGATTTAATAATAAGTACATGATAATTTTCAACATCTTCACAACATATACATTTTTATTTATTGAAATTCAGTCCTTCACATAGCTTCCTCATCATCCCAAACCTGTGAAGGTGGTATTGAGAATAAAATGCAGGTTTTTCCCTACTCCTCTTTGAAAGAGCTTCTCTTTGAAAGGCAAGGTACCCAAGATGGAAAATGCTCAGGGTTTTGAATTGAGTAACATGGTTAGCATTCAATCCACAAACATTTACTGAGCTCCAAACATAGGAAGGCATGATGAGAGGAATACTAATTAGTGAGAAAATGATTTCCAGAAGCTGAGGCCCAGCAAATAGGGTGATGAGGAGGATGAACAACAGCTGAGCAAATCTGGAGCCTCGTCTAGGAATCGATGGAATTCAATATACATTTATTGAGACACTACTGGGTATATAACTGCCCACAGGGAGCTGCCCACCAAGGGTTAGGCAAGCCTGGCATTTCCGTGGTATCTTAATTAGCCTTCTGGAATCCCATTTTGGCTTTTTTAGTTGACTAGTTTACCCATGGGCAGGATACATGTGTAGGGATCCATCTAGCAGCTGTAGTCGGCAACATTAATGTACTGTCCATGCAGCTATTGACATGAGCATCTGAGGGTCATGGGAAATACTCACACTGGAGATAAAAGCCAGCCCACTAGGAAGTATATCAATATCTTCAGAGCCATTTTCTGCAAAAGAAGCAGAGGATCAGAAAGATGCATGTACAAAGGCTTAAAAAGGAAATCTCGCACATAGTCAAGACTTTGAGCTTCTTTTGGAAACTACCTTAACTTTTTAAACTATTTACTTGGGAAACTATATTAACTTTCAAGACTCCCACAGGCATGATACACTCCACTAAAACCTGAGCCAGATTCTTGAAATACTAAATTCTTCTTTTTTTTAGAAGTCCATTTTCAGGAGAAAAAAAGCAAATAACTATAAAATAAATTCATATCCTAGATTTATTCTTTAAATAAAAACTCTCAGGGTATGTCCTAAGAGATTCAGCTTTACTCCCCACAGAAGACTTATCTACAAACCAAGTGATAACATTTGGAAAGTCCTCACTGCAAAGCTCTCTTAAAGGCCTTTCTGCCAAGTATTTCTCCTCTCCAACTTGTTGAGGCCTGAAAAATCTATCCTTCTCCTATCATATTGGGAAATTACTGAGTAACTGTTCTCTGTTATAAAACCAGTAGATCTTAGGATGAACTATTGGAAATAATTGAATTTGAAAGATTTTAGTCAGATCTTTTTCTCACTGAGAGCTGGTCGTGAGCATTTTTCTATGGAAAGAGGCATATGATAAGTAAGATATGACTAAGAACAGGATGAAAAAGGGGCTCGCATAGCTTCTAGTAGAGAGATAGACCCACATATAATGTGAACCCAAGCAGGCAGCGTTGAGGGTGAAATGAAGGCAATGCTTTCAGTTTTTCACCATTGAGAATGATGTTTGCTGTGGGTTTGTCATATATGGCCTTGATTATGTTAAGGTAGGTTCCCTCTATTCACACTTTCTGGAGAGTTTTTTTATCATAAATGGGTGTTGAATTTTTTCAAAAGCTTTTTCTGCATCTATTGAGGTGATCATATGGTTTTTATTCTTTAATTTGTTAATATGGTGTATCACACTGGTTGATTTGAGTATATTGAAGAATCCTTGCATCCCTGGGATAAATCCCACTTAATCATGGTGTATGATCATTTTAATGTGTTGTTCAATTCTGTTTGCTAGTATTTTGTTGAGGATTTTTACATCTATATTCATCAGTGATATTGGTCTGTAATTTTCTATTTTTGTAGTATCTTTGTCTGATTTTGGTATCAGGGTGATAGTGGCCTCATACAATGAGTTTGGGAGTGTTTCTTCCTCTGCAATTTTCTGGAAGAGTTTGAGAAAGATGGGTGTTAGCTATTCTCTAAATGTTTGACAGAATTCACCTGTGAAGTCATCTGGTCCTGGAGTTTTGGTCTGTTCATATTTTCTATTTCTTCCTGGTTCAGTCTTAGAAGGTTATACCTTTTTAAGAATTTGTCCATTTCTTCCAGGTTGTCCATTTTATTGGCATAGGGTTGCTTGTAGTAGTCTCTTATGATGCTTTGTATTTCTGCGGGTCTCTTGTAGACAGCATATATATGTGTCTTATTTTTTTACCCATTCAGTGAGCCTGTGCCTTTTGGTTGGAGCATTTAATCCATTCATGTTTAATGTAATGATTGATATGTATGTTCCTATTACCATTCTCTTAATTGTTTTGGGTTTGTTTTTGTAGGTCCTTTTCTTCTCTTGTGTTTCCCACTTAGAGAAGTTCCTTTAGCATCTGCTGTAGAGCTGGTTTGGTGGTGCTGAATTCTCTTAGCTTTTGCTTGTCTGTAAAGCTTTTGATTTCTCCATCGAATCTGAATGAGATCCTTGCCAGGTAGAGTAATCTTGGTTGCAGGTTCTTCCCTTTCATCACTTTAAATATATCATGCCACTCCCTTCTGGTTTGTAGAGTTTCTGCTGAGAAATCAGCTCTTAACGTTATGGGAGTTCCGTTGTATGTTATTTGTTATTTTTCTCTTGTTGCTTTTAATTATTTTTCTTTGTCTTTAATTTTTGTCAATTTGATTACTATGTGTCTCGGTGTGTTTCTCCTTGGGTTTATCCTGCTTGGGACTCTCTGCACTTCCTGGACTTGCGTGGCTATTTCCTTTCCCATGTTAGGAACGTTTTGGACTATAATCTCTTCAAATATTTTCTGGGGTCCTTTCTGTCTCTCTTCTCCTTTGGGACCCCTATAATGTGAATGTTGGTGCGTTTAATGCTGTTTCAGAGGTCTCTTAGGCTGTCTTCATTTCTTTTCATTCTTTTTTCTTTATTTTGTTTTGCAGCAGTGATTTCCACCGTTCTGTCTTCCAGGTCACTTATCCGTTCTTCTGCCTCAGTTATTCTGCTATTGATTACTTCTAGGGTATTTTTTCATTTCAGTTATTGTATTGTTCATCTCTCTTTGTTTGTTCTTTAATTCTTCTAGGTCTTTGTTAAACATTTCTTGCATCTTCTCGATCTTTGCCTCCATTCTTTCCTGGATCATGTTCACTATCATTATTTTGAATTCTTTTTCTGGAAGTTTGCCTATCTCCACTTCATTTAGTTGTTTTTCTGGGCTTTTCTCTTGTTCCTTCATCTGGTACATAGTCCTCTCCTTTTCATTTTTTCTATCTTTCTGGGAATGTGGTTTTTGTTCCACAGGCTGCAGGATTGTAGTTCTTGCTTCTGCTGTCTGCCCTCTGGTGGATTAGGCTATCTAAGAGGCTTGTGGAAGTTTCCTGATGGGAGGGACTGGTGTTGGGTAGAGCTGGGTGTTGCTCTGGTGGGCAGAGCTCAGTAAAACTTTAATCCACTTGTCTGCTGATGGGTGGGGCTGAGTTCCCTCCCTCTTGGTTGTTTGGTCTCAGGCGACCCAGCAGTGGAGCCTACAGGCTCTTTGGTGGGGCTAATGGTGGACTCTGGGAGGCCTCACACCAAGGAGTACTTCCCAGAACTGCTGCTGCCAGGGTCCTTGTCCGTGTGGTGAGCCACAGCCACCCCAACCTCTGTAGGAGACCCTCCAACACTAGCAGGTAGGTCTGGTTCAGTCTCCAATGGGGTCACTGTTCCTTCCCCCTGGGTTCTGATGCACATACTACTTTCTGTGTGCTTTCCAAGAGTGGAGTCTCTGTTTCCCCGAGTCCTGTCAAAGTCCTGCAATCAAATCCTGCTAGCCCTCAAAGTCTGATTCTATGGGAATTCCTCCTCCCATTGCTGGACCCCCAGGTTGGGAAGGCTGGCTTCCCAGGCTTAGAACCTTCACTCCAGTGGGTGGATTTCTGTGGTATAAGTGTTCTCCAGTTTGTGAGTCACCCACCCAGCAGTTATGGGATTTGATTTTATTGTGATTGCGCCCCTCCAACCATCTCATTGTTGTCTGCTGATGGGTGGGGCTGAGTTCCCTCCCTCTTGGTTGTTTGGTCTCAGGCGACCCAGCAGTGGAGCCTACAGGCTCTTTGGTGGGGCTAATGGTGGACTCTGGGAGGCCTCACACCAAGGAGTACTTCCCAGAACTGCTGCTGCCAGGGTCCTTGTCCGTGTGGTGAGCCACAGCCACCCCAACCTCTGTAGGAGACCCTCCAACACTAGCAGGTAGGTCTGGTTCAGTCTCCAATGGGGTCACTGTTCCTTCCCCCTGGGTTCTGATGCACATACTACTTTCTGTGTGCTTTCCAAGAGTGGAGTCTCTGTTTCCCCGAGTCCTGTCAAAGTCCTGCAATCAAATCCTGCTAGCCCTCAAAGTCTGATTCTATGGGAATTCCTCCTCCCATTGCTGGACCCCCAGGTTGGGAAGGCTGGCTTCCCAGGCTTAGAACCTTCACTCCAGTGGGTGGATTTCTGTGGTATAAGTGTTCTCCAGTTTGTGAGTCACCCACCCAGCAGTTATGGGATTTGATTTTATTGTGATTGCGCCCCTCCAACCATCTCATTGCGGCTTCATCTTTGTGTTTGGATGTGGGGTATCTTTTTTGGTGAGTTCGTGTCTTCCTGTGGATGATTGCTCAGCAGTTAGTTGTGATTCCAGTGCTCTTGCAGGAGGGAGTGAGCACACGTCCTTCTACTCTGCCATCTTGAACCAATCCCCACATGCTCTTCTTAAAATGTGATGTTCATACTCTCCCATTAAGAGGCTACGTCTGGGGCTTCCCTGGTGGCTCAGTGGTTGAGAGTCCTCCTGCCGATGCAGGGGACATGGGTTTGTGCCCCAGTCCGGGAAGATCCCACATGCCGCGGAGCGGCTGGGCCCGTGAGCCATGG
>NC_041218.1:60272959-60326372 GCF_002837175.3 Physeter macrocephalus
GGCTGGGCCCGTGAGCCATGGCCGCTGAGCCTGCGCGTCCGGAGCCTGTGCTCCGCAACGGGAGAGGCCACAACAGTGAGAGGCCCGCGTAGTGCAAATAAAAAAAAAAAAAAAAAAAAGAGGCTACGTCTGTATCCTCTCTGCTTGAACCTGGGTGGACCTTTCTAACTGCTTTGACAAATAGAATGAAGAGGAAGTGATGCCACCTGACATACAAGGTAAAGTCATAACCAAACCTGCCACTGCTTTCTCTCCCTCTCAAGGCATGTACTTTGGGACCCCTGAACCTAAAAATAAGAAATCTGGTACTTTAAAGCTACAGAAGAGAGACTGTGGAGAGACCACACAGTGCAGAGAGAGGTCTGGAGGAGTCTCAGATGACTTCAGTTCCCAGCCTTTCAGTCACCCTAGCTGATGCAAATGGAACAGAGATGAGCTGTCTCCACTAAGCCCTGGGCAAACTGCAAACTCATAAGCAAAATAACTATTGTGTTTTTATTTTTTTAAAAAAACAGGGTATTTATTTATTTATTTATTTTGGCTGCGTTGGGTCTTGTCGCTGTGGTGGGCTTTCTCTAGTTGCAGCTAGCGGGGGCTACTCTTCATTGTGGTGCATGGGCTTCTCATTGCAGTGGCTTCTCTTGTTGCAGAGCACAGGCTCTAGGAGCAAGGGCTTCAGTACTTGCAGCACGCAAGTTGTGGCACACTGGCTCTAGAGAGCAGGCTCAGTAGTTGTGGTGCACAGGCTTAGTTGCTCTGCAGCATGTGGGATCTTCCCGGACCAGGGATCAAACCCATGTCCTCTGCATTGGCAAGCAGATTCTTAACCACTGTGCCACCAGGGAAGTCCTATTGTCCCTTTAAGTCACTAAGTTTGGGGATAGTTTGTTGCATAGCTATAGTAAATGGAATACATGGGAAAATGGTTACCTAAGGTAATGGGTTATTAGTGTGTCAAAAGGCAATTGAGAGAGGATAGAGGAGAACAGGGGAAAGAAAAGTGGAACAAAGCCAAAGAAAATGCAAATTTGAATCAACAGAATAATAAACAATAGGCACTGAAAACTGGAGGACAGAGATTTAATCATATTGATTATGCTGAAGGTTGAAACTAATCCCCAACCAGTAACCTGATAATTACATTAATCAGAGCTTTCCATTTTCTAAGCAATCCAGTTAATTAAGATTTACCTATATATGGTATTTTGATGGCCTGAAAGATTTAGTGCTTTTTCTACATGGAGTAAAATAGACTTTGGGAGAATCCAGCAAAATGAATAAAGCAATTTTAAAAATCATGTTGAATATGGGTGGGTTAGTTTTTGAACAAACTTTTTTCTTTCACTTTTTTTCTCTAAACAATCACTTCTTTGTTTCCTTTTGCCCGATCTCCTTCCCACCTCCATCTTGGATGTGGATACTCCCTAGGCTCTACCTGCCCTTGGCTATTTCTAGGGGCAGAGTACCCATCCTACCTGCATCATTGACTCTAGCCCCATGGCTTCAGCTTCCACTCACATGCTCTTGATTCTCCAATCTCTAAATCAAGCCCAATATCCAGGCCTCTGTATTCACCTGTATATTGGACATTTCTACCTGGCCTTTTCATTTCTCATACTCAACATGTCTCAAACTGACCTGGAAATTTCCCTCTTGAATCTGCTCCATTTTCTATATTTCAATTTCCGTGGATGACACTTCTATCCCCCAAGTACACAAAGTAGGAACCTTGGAGTTATCTTTGATGCTTTTCTTTTCCTTACTCCCCAAATCTAACTAATCACAAGTCTTTCAAGCTCTAGAACTCCCTCCTGGATTTTTATAACAGCGAACTAATGGGTCAGCTTTGCTCCCCTACAACCATTCTCTGCACTGTTGACAGTCATCTTTTTAAATTGCAAAGTTGACCTTGTTATGCCCCTGCTTAAAACCCTCCAATGGTCCACTAGGGCTGGCAGTATAAATCCCAAATTCTCCACAGAATTGAGGCTCCGGTCTCAATTCTCATGGCTCCCACTCTTCACTCTCCATTCCAGGTGTGCTGCAGTACTTCTGTCGGCAGTTCCTAAAATGTGCCAGACTCATTCACCTACATGCCTGAGCACATGCTGCTTCGTGCTTCTTGGCAACCCACACCTTTCCCACACCCCGTCACCTCCACTTGGCTGAGTATCACGGGCTCTTAAAGATGAGTTGGATGCTACCCTCTCGGCCTTTTCAACCTCTCTTGGCTCCAGCATCCAATTTATGTAGTAATACGGTCACCTGTGACTGCATCCACCATGACATTTTCCACACTTGGGCTGCAACCTCCCGCATTTGTTAATGTCCTACTAGAAAGTAAGCTTCCTGGAAACAAGGACCAGGTTTTATTCGGTATGGTATGCTTGCACCTAATATAATACCTGCCTTTTCACTGTAAAAGCTTTCAGTAAAAGCTGGTGGGCTGACTAAAAAAGATAAACTGCTTTAGTTTCTTGAACTTTATCTTGTCTTGAGGTTAAATTATTGACAAGTGTGTGTTAATTTCTGAGTAGAAGATGTCCTGAGTTGCATACTCTCTGATTTGGTCTTTTTATCTTCCAAACACCATGTCGCATATCTCCCATGATAGCATTAACCTACTTCAGTAATTCACCTGCAGTAGGAGTGGGCATTTTCCAAAGGGACTATGCTTGTCTTTACTTGCTCTACCCAGAGGATAGGGAAGCTGGTGCTTTGCACTCAGATGTGGAAAGGAATTAGTATCTGACTGTACTTTATTCCTGACCCTCCTTTGCCCTCCTCCCCGACCTACGCTGCACCTGCATGATGGCCCAGTGCATCTCAGAAACAGTGGCACCTGTGGGAGTAAGAGTCCCCAGGAACCCGCCCCTGAGTCCCCTCCACACACTCATTAACCTGTATACAATTATCCTTAACACCCCACTGCCAAGTCTAAAACAAGGCTTACAAATAGGCATCTACTGCCTCTTAATCTGTCAACCCTATTAGTTGGCATAACTTCATTTCTTTGGCCTCCAATAGTTCTCTACAGACATCCTGAAAGAATGTCACACCAAATTACTATCAATTAATATTATCCTCATTTCACATCTTGGAGAGAAGGTTCTGACAGCCAGCTAAGAAAACAAATGGAACCTACCGTGGAGTAGAAACATATCTTGGAGAAGCAGGAAGCTATAGGAGGGAAAAGGGATGGAGGGGAAGATAGGAAGACACCACATACAATGGCCGCCTGTCTACTTGATAATCCCGCCAAGGGCAAGCTGATAAAGCTATTCATATTTCAAGTGCAGCTTTGATTAACCAAACAACTTCCTAGTTAAGACAATCCTTGAGCCTCAAAACCTTGGAAAAAGGATGAACTTACAAAAAGATCTTTGAGGTATGGTTTTAGGAGATTAGAATTATTTCACCTTTCAACCTTTCTTCCCAGAAAGAATACTGGGGAAGGAAAACAAAAAGAGGAAGAGTTTGTTCGCCAATAAAATTAACCACAAAACTCTAGGTCTTGAAGAAAACACAAATCAGATTTTTTTCCCCAGCTCTGTTACTGCCTACCTACCACACCCTGCCTTCAATCCTTTAGTGTTTTCCATTGTTTCATAAAGCTTTTCACTCTGGAATAGTTGGGTCTTGCGAGTATTATCTTATTAGTGAGCTTTATTTCAATATCTAGCCTGCCTTGTCTTGGTCAGCTCTATTTATTAATATTTCACCTTTTTGCATCTCAGATTTTCTGTTTTCTGCTGCTATCATACTTCCCTGAAGCTTCATAATAAAAATGTGCTGTCAGTAGATAAGAAAGGCAGTGTTACACAACAGAGAGTACAAAGGCATAGAAGAAAACTGCCGTGGCTCATAATCTAGGCCTGTCACCCTCTAGTTCTGGACCACTGGGCAAGTAACCTCATTCTTCTGGGTGTCAGTTTCCTAATCTACAAGGACAGATGGCAGCACCCACCTTATAGGGTGGTTGTGAGGATGATATAAACGTTTCCAAAGGACTCAGCAGAAAGCTCATAGACACTAGGCCTTTGATAAGGCAGTATTATTATTTTTAGATATATAGCAATATTGTCCTACTGACAAATGACCCTTGATCATTCTCACTTGTTTAGTTCTGCAAATATAAAATGTACACATGCCAACAGACATGAGAAGTGACATGGCATTTTTTTCTTCTGCTCTAGTTTTAACTTCTCAAGTCTGTTTGAATCATACAATCTGAGAGTTGGACTAGATATTAGAAATGATCTAGTCTAATTACCCCTCTAAATTACTTGGCAGGCTCTTATCTTTTGAGAGATATATGTGTAGTCAATATGAATATTACTCCACAAGGCAGTGAACAAATGATTAAATGTTATATTTCCTTATTTTTTAAATCAAATTAAATCTGACCCTGAGCCCACGTTCCACTAAATTGGAGGGAAATTCAACCTGAGGCTCCCTGCCAGGGTTGTGCAAATACCATAGGTGGTAAATTTTATTTTTTATTTTATTTTTTTTTATTTTTTTGGTGGTATGCGGGCCTCCCTCTGCTGTGGCCTCTCCCGTTGCGGAGCACAGGCTCCGGACGCGCAGGCTCATCGGCCATGGCTCACGGGCCCAGCCGCTCCGCGGCACGTGGGATCCTCCCAGCCCAGGGCGCGAACCCGGTTCCCCTGCATCGGCAGGCGGACGCGCAACCACTGCGCCACCAGGGAACCCCCATAGGTGGTAAATTTTAAAACGAAGCTGAATATTTGGGAAAGTCCATCTGGCCTTTATTTTACGCTAGTCACCACTGAATTACTCACTGCCAAGCCCATGTGGTCCCTTTAACTTGGACAATTTTGCCACTTCCACGTCCTGCGTGTGTGCGCATATAACATTTGCTCGGGCTGTGACACATGGTATAAAGGATCCAGCCTCCCTAAAGATACTTTCTAACCATTCCTTCCTAGGTCTTGATTTTTCCCCAGAATGGGACAAAGGTCCCTGTTATTCAAAAAACCCACATATTCTTCTCCATCTCCATCAGAATCCCTTGAAGGTGCTCAGGTTTTTAAAAACCAAACTCAGGAAGTAGTTTGTTATCAGTTCATTCTGCTTTCTAGCTGGCAGTACAGACCTCATCTAAGACTAGTCAGCACAAGGACCAGGCTACTTCTCTTCTTTTTTTAGGAGTTGAGAGGGAAAAAAGACAGAAAACTAAAATCAAAAGGGCTCTTATTTTTTCTGATATATATGTATATCAGAAAAAATATATACATATATATATTAGTAACATATCTTGGAGAGCTATATATTATATATATATAATATATATATATATCTTATGTCACAATAAACTATGCTTTCATCCTGTCACATACTGAAATAAATCACAGTCCCTGACCCTAGGAGGTTTACAGTCTGATTGTGAGAGAAAGAAACAACACTGCTGGCTCTAAAATAAAGCATG
This sequence comes from Physeter macrocephalus, assembly GCF_002837175.3. Lineage (NCBI taxonomy): Eukaryota > Metazoa > Chordata > Mammalia > Artiodactyla > Physeteridae > Physeter > Physeter macrocephalus. Next base: position 60,278,412 of record NC_041218.1, read on the forward strand.
TAGTAGGTGTCACAAGTGAATCAGAGTTTCAGAGTGCTGTGAGAGTTCAGAGGTACGAGAGGAGTTTCCAGCTGATTTCAGCCAACAGAGATGAAGAAATCATTGGGGGTAATTTCATGAGCAAAGGTGAGAAAATGAAAGAACACATTCCCAGACCAGTGAACAGAATCTAGCTAGAATTTTGTTTTTCTAGTAGTATTGTCAGGGAGAGTGAAAGACTTGGAGCCAGAATAAGCAGTTGAGGCAGTAAGGAGTAAATGAGATCAGCTCTGTGTGGCGGCCCAGGAGAGGCCAACATATCTCACGTGAAACAGTGAGGGATGAGGGGACAACAAATGGTTCCTAAATTTTGAACTGAGTCTCTTTGACAATGCGGGTACCATGCTTAGGAGAAGTCTAGAAGAAGAGCTGGTTATATAGGTGGGGGTATGAGGGAGGAAATGACAGAAAGGTAAAGTAGGTTTCAGATGGGAAGAGAAGGCCTGCAGTTTGAGTGATTAGGGATCCAGCTATGGATTTTCAATTAATTAAAAAAAAAAAAAACTCAGTCAGTTGTGAGGTTCTTGAGAATAAGGGCTAAGTCATATTCCTCTTAGTACTTGCAGATAAATTTTGAAGGAAGTGACACTTGAAGTTAGGAATATCATCAAGGAGAGGGGAGAAGAAAAAAAAGAAGTAAGATAGGCAACAGAAGAAGACAGAGAAGGAAGTGAAATTTCACAGAAGGGACAGGAGCAGAGTTCAGTGAGGGACCAACCAAAGAGTAGTCAATAACATTTTTCAAATGATTGAGAGATGTCAGTAAGAAAGAGGACTGAGAAAAAGCCACAGATTTTGACATTTAGGAGAACTCTTGGAGATGTGGGATGAGGTAGCTTGGGTAAAGCTGATGAGGCTGAAGCCTCAATAGGAGGGTTTAAGAAGTAGCAGCAAATTAAATTAGCTGGCAGCCTCTGTCAGGTGGATGGTACCAAGAAATTGTACTGTCACATACATACCAAGTCCCTCAATAAGGTGGCAGTTCTGGGGTTCTACTGGCTCCACTTCTCTATATGCATTAATTCTTTCTCTGCAGAAGATAAAAACACTGGAGGTCAATGCACAACATCCAAAATCAATGTCTAAACATGGTCTTTAATCACCCTCATATTCATTAACTCTCTTTCTCATCATTTATGGATGACATCACAAATAAGTAGACATCTCTTTTTATTTATTTATATAATGTGGACATTATCTGGGTAATGTGCCTCTATTATTTATTTAATAGTAAATAAATATTATTAATTTAAATGCACAAAATAATATTATTTAATGTGCTAAAGTATTGTCTATTATAAATCTGCACTTTGGTTCCCTTAACTCCCTATAGTTTTGCCTTTTGATCCCTGTCCCCCCTACTGCTTTCCCAAAATTCAACAGGGTATTTTAATAGCTATACCCTGTAACTTTTGCTTTAACTTTATTATTTTTAAAATTTTATGCTAATTTACTTTGCAAGTATTTAAATTCATTAAACTGACCACAATTTAAACAATTGGCCAAACTATTTCTGAATAGTGTTCTTGTTTCCACAGTGAAACGTTCTTCTAAATACCAGGAATAATTTTACTTTTTTATTAAATTGTATTCAGGAAGACTCTAAACTTAGACTTATCCTACTGTCACGTTAAAAAAAATACTCCTTAGATCAGCTTTATAATTATTATTTTTTTTTTATGATTCTCTCACTTGGGTGCATTGGAAGCAAATGTAACAATAAACTCTTTCAAGCAGAACTAGAAAGTATCAAAAGGCATTAGGCTCGGGAATTCCCTGGTGGTGCAGTGGTTAAGAATCCGCCTGCCAATGCAGGGCACATGGGTTCGAGCCCTGGTCAGGGAAGATCCCACATGCTGCAGAGCAACTAAGCCCGTGCGCCACGACTACTGAGCCTATGGTCTGGAGCCCGTGAGCCACAACGACTGAGCCTGCGTGCCATAACTACTGAAGCTGGCGCGCCTAGAGCCCGTTGCTCTGCAACAAGAGAAGCCACTGCAATGAGTAGCCTGCACACAGCAACAAACAGTAGTCCCCGCTCTCTGCAACTAGAGAAAGCCCACGCAGCAGCGCGAAGACCCAACGCCGCCAAAAATAAATAAATAAATAAGTAAATTAAGAGGGAAAAAAAAAGGCATTAGGCTCCTCTGTAGATTCTAGACGTGAACCTCTGAGGAGACGACCAGTTTCTACCTAGAGAAATAAATAAAAACAACCCAAAGACAATTGAAGGCAAGTAGAGGCTAATAGATCCACTCAGAAATGCTCATCATCACCTAACGTTTCTTCTTACCAGCCCAGTATTAACTTCTCCGGAGATATTTCTGGGATGGCTATCAACAGGAGATCTTCCACTTCAAAAGGTCAGACACCTACAAAATGCCAGTTTCCCCCTGCAGGTTTTGGCTCATTTCCCTGCTGTCCACCCAGCTCTTTTAATCTGGGATGAGTTGGTAACCCAGTACTCCTCAGTGTGGAACTTGCCTTGGGCAACCTCTGAGTCAGCCAAAAAACATCCAGCTGGTAGCCTGGCTCCCTACGCCAAGTTCAGCGCTTCCAAAAGAGTTAAGTTTGTTCAGGAGCCGAATGCTAAGGGCGACCTGGGAAAGGGGCGGGGTGGGGGGGGCGCATTTCTGCCCCACCATCTTAGGAAAGGCAAGAAGTCAGCTCCCTTTGCCTATGTGCGCTTCTCAAGGGACAGTTTGCTAGGTGGGATTGAGGAATGGGGTCCCAAACTGCTCATTCTTACCCGCTATAGGAAGGCGGCACCGGGCACCCCTTAACCTAGCTTGGAAGAAGAGAATAGGAGCCGAGGACGCTCCCATCAAGATGCCAACTCACCTGAGCGTCATTAACCTCTCCCCGATTAGGGCCAGGCCGGCGCCCAGCAGGGTAAGCGCCACCAGCTTCCCCATGGTCTTGGGGCGCGACGCGCGAGCGCAGGCGCTGGGGAGGCGCTGCGGGCTGGCGCCTGCCCCGCCCCTGGTGGTGCCCAGCCCGCCCGTCCTTTCCTCCCGGGCGCTGGGCTAAGGTCACGTTGTCCCGCCCCGCCCCGCCGCTCCTGGTTCAAGGCCACCTTTATCCGCGTGAATCAAAGCTACCTTTATGCTCGAGGTTCAAGGAAACCTTTACTCGCGGGATTCTTTTATTCTTCAAGGCTCAAAGTACAGAGACGGGAGCCGTAGCCCCGGGTTAAGGTCCGGTGTTCGCTTGGCAGCTTTGGCAAGATCCCACCGGTTGCTGGGACGATAGAGCAGGCGGTTTGCTGCCCAAAGCTGCGGAATTCTACCTCATCTCCTCGTGTGGCCTGAAGTGGAAACTGGAGGGGCGGGGGAGCGCGGGGAGCTAGAGTTCAGAGCCCGAAACTTTGCGTCTGTGGAAGGCAAGGAGTAATATGAGACGGCCAATTGATCCCTCGACACAGGGAGCAGTGATAAACGGAAGATACTCGAAGCGAAGAGCTTTACGTCACTCTTCTCCAAGATTTGGAGCACAGGACCTTGTCTCCTGGCTTCATGGCCTGCCTCTGAGTGCTGAACGTGGTGGGTACCCAGTTCAGTTTGTTGACTGGGTGGATTTGTTAATATCAGCATCCGTCCCCCAACGTTTGGGATAAAGAAAAGTCGGGAGAAGTGAAGGAAAAGAAATAAATAGAATAGGTAACAAGAAGATTAGCAGAATGGGGGGGAAGGGAAACATAGTTTGTTTGGCAGGTTAGACTTTCAGAAGACTCCTAGATCCTTCTTTCTTTGGGGGCTTCAGATCCTGCCAGGCAAAGAATGCACTTCCCCTGCTCATGATGACGCCCAGGTTGGAGGGTGAGGGGCGGAAGGTGAGGAAGACTTGAGTTTGGACAGAGCGAAGTAGCATCTTCAAGCATGATCTGTTTTTATTTACCAACAGAAAGAAATAGTACTAGTTCTGTTGAGTTTAACTGAGTAAATATGTTTGAGAGAATACAGAACTGGAGATATTAAGGAAAGAAAAGGAGGTTTCTGACCTGTGGGATACCTGAATATAGTCTGAATACATAATTACTATAGGATAATAAAGCCTTCCATTTATGCAGCACCTACTATGTGCCTTGGATTGTGCTTAGAACTTTGCCTACTTTTGATTCTTGGTACTTCTCTGAGGGAGGTAACATCCCAATTTTATAGGTGAGAAAACCAAGGCACAGGGTAGCTGTGTAACTTGCCCTAGGTCACACAGCTGGAGAGTGTCAGAGTCAGGCAGTCCGGCTCCAGACCCTGTGCCCTTCCTTAACTGTGCTGCTTTTATTAAAGCTGTGGAAGAAGGGCTACTAGAGGAACACTGTAACATCTGGAGTTGTATTGATAAGATAATTATTTCTAAGATTAATTTTAAAAGAGTTCAAGCAGAGGAGGAATGCTGTTTTTATGAGGACATAGGAGAAGATATATGAAGAAGAGAGGAGTGCTCCCAAAGCTGAGGGGCCAGAAGGCATGGTGCAGGCATGCGTCCAGAGTTTAAGGCTCAGGCTACCTGGGTTATATCCAGCTTGGATAAGGTGCTCAACTTTCCTGCCCTGCCGATTCCTATTTTGTAAAAGAATGTCTGCCTCATACGTGGCTTAAAATCAAATGTTATGATGAGAGCAAAGTGCTCACCACTGTGCTTGGTACATTGTAAGAAGCCAATAAGCATTAACCATCATTTAAATCTGAACCTCCTCCACCTGAGAGTGTAGGTTAATTGTAGGGAGAGACCCCCATCCCATTGATCACTGGGTCTTCCAGTGCCAACCACAGAACTTTGCTCTTAATAGTTAGTCTCTAAAAATTGATTAGATGGGTGGATGCAAGATATGGACTTGGGAGAAGTAAATATTGGGAGAATAAAAAGAAAGGATGATGAAATAGTAATAATTGTTCCTATGTACTAAGCATTTTGCATGCTTTATCATATTACTTCTTATTATCCTCATTTTACAGATAAGGAAAGTGAGGCTTAGAGAGGTTACATGATAACTTACATAAGGTTACATAACTAAGAAGTGTCAGAAATTCCATTTGGATTGAGATCTACTGACCCTAGAGTACTTGTTCCTATTTTGCTGTGTTTGCTTCCTCCCAGCATAGCATGAAGAAGAGGGTAAGAAAAGAGATATATTCTTGGGCAATTGATTGCAGGTGCTGTGTCATCTATAATTTGTTTTAAATTTCTTCACGTTAAGCAGAAGAGTGTGTGTGTGTGTGTGTATTGACTTTAAACCTTAGAGGTGGATAGTTATCATCTGAATACCATAATCAGTGATTCAAACCCCTAGCCTGGTTAGTTAGCATTAAAGAAGTCCAAACTTTGGAGATCACCATATCACGTGTCACCATCAAAAATCTGCACCTGGAGAGTTCACTCATTAGCTCAAGAGATATTAGAGATAATTATTCAAGGTAAAGCTAGTTTTGTCCAAAATATGTGGATTAGCAAGACATATTGTATCAATCTAAGCAGCTCCAGCTCTGCCTAGAGTAAGAACAAGAACAAGGAAGCCAGCATACTCAAACCAGTGGAGTGGGTTCTTGGCTGTCTTAGTCCATTCAGGCTTCTATAACAAAAAACCTATAAACTGAGTGGTTTAGAAACATGAAACATCTATTTCTCACATTCTGGAGGCTGGGCAGTCCAAGATCAAGTTGCCGGCAGATTCAGTGTCAAGTGAGAAACTGCTTCCTAGACTGCTGTCTTTTTGCTGTGTTTTAACATAGTGGAAGAAACAAGGAAGTTCTGTAGGGTCTCTTAAAAGGGCACTAATGCCACTCATGAGCGCTCCACCCTCATAAGGTAATCACCTCCGAAGGTCCCACCTCCTAATACCATCACCTTGGAGGTTAGGATTTCAACATGTGAATCTGGGGTGGGACAAAATGTTCAGACCATAGCACCAGCTCTAGAACACTGTTGTATGCTGTGTCCACACTACTGACCAAGGAAGATTCTGCTTTCTGATCTGAAGTGAGCTGAATCCTCCCTTCAGAACTTTGTCTCAGACTGAAACTTTTTGTCATGTGCTTGTTGAAATACACAGGACAGAGCTGGGACTTCACTGACTTTACAGAACAACGGATCACAGGATGATTTTCATGCCTTCTTGGTAATAAACATTTGTGTGTGACAGATTTGAGTTTGAGCTTTGTGTTTATTGAAACATACTGCCTGGCAGTGAGATTGTGGGGAAAGGGACCCATAACCCCTCATCCATATCTAATCTTTGAAGGCTAATCTTTGAGTGTAATGGTCACTCAAACCCTGTCAAGAGGCCAAATTGGCTTGGTGCAGAGACCACTGAGTACATCAGTGTCATAAAAAGGGACTTACTGTCATTGAAAGAGCAGGACAAATGAATTCAAAAGTCCTGAGGTCAAGTCCTAGTTCTGTGTGGAAATCACTCTTTAGTCTTTAGAAATCACCTATTCCCTCTGGGCCTTTCTTACGTATAGAGTGGGGCTCCTCAAAGAGCTAATAGGACCGAATGGAAGCATGTATGTCTAAACAATAAGTGCAGTACATAGATCTAGTTAATCCAACACCATGGATAATCAAAGTGCCATTCAGGGGGATGCAGAATGTACATACATATCATCCTATGGTGGAAAAATTAGAGGAATTCTATGTTTTGCATGTGTATGATATGCATAGAAACAGTCTATGACACAAACTGAAGAGTTGATACATGAGATTGGGGTCATGGAGATTGGGGAGGTCAGTGATCATGGAAGGAGACTTTGCTTTTGCTTTGTATGGCCTATGATGTCTGAACATTTTAAACCATGTATTTTCATCGTGTTTATTATCATACAATTTTTAATTTAAAAAGATCATTCATATTAGTGAATCTTGACCAGGAGTGATAGAGGGAGAGAGCAACAAATCACAAAAGAGAATGTGGTTATATCTCAATAAAGCTGTTTCAAAAAAAAGAGAATATGGATTTTAGAACATTTGGAAAAAAGAAATGTGCAGAACAGTGTATAGTCTGCTACCTTTTGTGAAGTAAAGGGGAAAATAAGAATATGTATTTGTATCTGCCTGTATTTATATAAAAATATTTGAAAGATACACAAGAAACTAATAAGTTGGTTTCCCATAAATGGGGCAGAAGGGTTGGCAAGGAGACTTTTAACATACCATTTTATATCATTTTCATCTTTGAAAAGTGAAAAGAAACTGCTATGAAAACAATGACGCATATTTCAGAAGAAAATGCGTAAATACACACACACACACACACACACACACACACATACACACACACACCATGTGGAGGTTCTGTGGATGCTATTGCTTCACATTTCTTCATTTACTCAACACACTACATGTTTGTTTCAAAAATGACAGACCCCACGGATCACTGTGTGGTGATGACTCTCCAGATACGTTCATGCCCAATGAGTTTAAATTGTTCTCTAGAATGGCATGTGAGTGAGTCCATGGGAGATTGGGAAGGAAGGGAAGGAACATTGCTTGTCATTCACACTTAGCACTATTTGGTGAGCACTTACAACTACTTGCTCCACACTGAAGACATCGTGTGAACAAGATGCGCTTCCGTTCAAGGAGCTTACATTCTAGAGGGGAAATATATTTCAAGAAAGGAAGGAAGGGAGGGAGTGAGGAAAGAAAAGAAGGAAAGAAGCAGGAGGGAAGGGGAAGAAAAAAAAAGAGACAAAGTAAAAAAGTAAATGGTTTTGTATTCTTTTATGAAATAATCAGTCATGTGTAGCTATAAGAGGAGACAGGCTCAGGAAAAAATAGTTTATTATACTCAAAAGACCTAGAGACAGGAGGCACAGCACATGGTGCAGGGCCACATGGGAAAGACAACTGGGTGATCAGGAGGCAGAGGACAGGAGGGGAGGGTTTAGGCTGCTGCCTTTATTGGGGTTTCTGCAGTAAAGCCAAGGCAGGGCGGGGTGAACTATTTAAGATTGGCTAGTTTGAATAATTTTGGCAAGTTTTGGGCTATAGAAGTGGTCACTAGTTTCCTGGCACCTGGCCCTGGGATGATTATGGCAGAGGAATATTTTCTCTTGGGGTGTAAGGGCCAGATAGAGGGGATATGGCTCTGGACCCATTAGTTTGGGAATCAAAGACCTGCTCCTGGTGGAGTCCTTTGCTGTCTCTCAAAATTGGAAAAGCCTCTCTCAAGAGGTGACATTAGGGGCTTCCCTGGTGGCGCAGTGGTTGAGAGTCCGCCTGCCGATGCAGGGGACGCGGGTTCGTGCCCCGGTCCGGGAAGATCCCACATGCCGCGGAGCGGCTGGGCCCGTGAGCCATGGCCGCTGAGCCTGCGCGTCCGGAGCCTGTGCTCCGCAACGGGAGAGGCCACAACAGTGAGAGGCCCGTGTACCGAAAAAAAAAAAGAGGTGACATTAAAGCTGAGACCTGGGACTTCCCTGGTGGCACAGTGGTTAAGAATCCTCCTGCCAATGCAGGGAACACGGGTTTGAGCTTTGAGCCCTGGTCTGGGAAGATCCCACATGCCGCGGAGCAACTAAGCCTGTGCGCCACAACTAACCTGCACTCTAGAGCCCATGAGCCACAACTACTGAGCCCACGTGCCACAACTACTGAGCCCACGTGCCACAACTACTGAAGCCCAAGCACCCTAGAGCCCGTGCTCCACATCAAAGAGTGGCCCCCACTCGCCGCAGCTAGAGAAAGCCCGCGCAGCAATGAAGACCCAACGCAGCCAAAAATAAATAAAATACATAAACAAATTTATTTTAAAAATAAAAAAAGAAATTAAAAGAAAAACCAAAACCCTGAAGCCTGAAGTAAGAGAAGAAACTAGATCTGAAGAGAGTGGGAGGAGGGGCATTTCAGTTGAGGGAAAGATCTTGGTGTTTGCCAGGACCTGCAACAACAGTGTGGCTCAAGCCCTTGCAGGGAGGGGAGTGGTGCCAGATGAAGCTGGCGAGGGACGTGGAGCCCAGATCACAGCACCTTGCAGGCCTTGGTGGAGAGATTGGTAACACAGAAAGGTCTTGGCAGGACATAATGTGATCTGAGTACTTTGCTACCGAGCAGGAAATAGATTGGAGAGGGGAAATACTGGTAGAGAGAAGCCCACCTGGAAAACTCTTTTGGGTAAAAGGTAATAGAAGGCTCAACCACAGAGATGGCAGTGGAGATAGGAGACCAGATCTGAGATATCACTTGGAGGTAGAATCAGGTAGAGTTTCTGATGGTAAAGGACAAAGATGAAATTAGGATGACTGCAAGGTTCGAGCTGGCAATGTTCATTTTGGAGTAATCCAAATTACTTTACATACAGGCAGTATGTAAACCCATTGGAATGAAAGGGAGAGAGGAAAGAAGAAAGAGCACCCAATTTTGGCCCTCAAGAACCATTACATTTCTATTTGGATGAGGTACAGGAACCAGCAAAGGAGGCAAAAAAGGGATAATGAGGGAAGAAAGAGGAGAATAGTATTGCAAAAGCCAAGGCAGAAGCGTGTTTCAAGAAGGAAGGAAGAGGAGAGCATGCCAAATGCTGCTAAGAAGTCCAGTGAGATGAGAGTGGAGAGAGATGTAATTGGATTTGGCAACACAAAGATCTCTGATGATCTTGATGAGAGCCGTTTCTGTGTGGCAAGAACAGAAGCCAGACTGTAGTTGGTTGAGAAGTGAATGGGTAATGAGTAAGAGGAGACAGTGTGTATCTCGAATAATTTACTTATTATGGGTGTATTAATTATGTGTTATGATGCACTAAACTATCCCCAAACAAGGTAGCTTAAAATACATTATCTCAGCATTGTTGTAGGTCAGAAATTGGAAGCAGCTTAGTGAAGTGCTTCTGGCTCATGGTCACTCATGAGGTTGCAGTCATCTGAAGGCATTTCCAACATGACTCACTTGCATGGCTGTTGGCAGGAGGATTTAGTTCCTTGCCCCGTGGACCTTGCCACAGGGCTGCCTGGGAAATGTCCTTCACAATAAGGCAGCTGGCTTTCCCCAGTGAGTGAGTGACCTGAGTGAAGGAGCAAGGAGGAAGCCTCTGCCTTTTATGACCGAGTCACGTGTTGTCACTTCTGCCTTATTCTGTTTATTAGAAGTCAGCCACTAAATCCAACCTACTCTTAAGGAGCAGTGCATTAGGCTCCCCTTTTGGGGAGGAATGTCAAATTTGTGGACATATTTTAAGCCACCACAGTGGAGTTCAGAGAAATGATGTGGTGGTTAGAAATGTAGGGTCAAGGGAGTGTTTTTTGCTTGTTTGTTTGTTTGTTTTGCGGTACGCGGGCCTCTCACTGTTGTGGCCTCTCCCGTTGCAGAGCCCAGGCTCCGGACGCGCAGGCTCAGTGGCCATCGCTCACGGGCCCAGCCACTCTGCGGCATGTGGGATCCTCCCGGACCGGGGCACGAACCCATGTCCCCTGCATTGGCAGGCGGACCCTCAACCACTGCGCCACCAGGGAAGCCCGGGAGTGTTGTTTTTAAAGTGGGAGATGCAATTAGTATGTCTTTGTGCTGATGAAATCAGTAGGGAAAGATGAAGATGAATCAGTAGGGAAAGAGTTTGATGACGCAGAAGAGAGAAGAGATAATAGAAAAAGTGAAATCCTAAGGACAGCTGGAGGACACCTTCTCCACTTTAACAGTAGAGGTAGGAGGAGATGGATGTAGCTATAGTGAGAGGTGTAGATTTGGTGGGGAAATGTGAGGGAACTCATGTCTGGTTGCTTCCATTTTCTCAATGAATTATAAGGCAAGGCCTTCAAGCCGAAGTGTGAGTAAATGAGGGATGGTGGGAAGTTTGAGGAAAAGGAGGAGGTATAAAATTATAACTTAAAAGGAGAAAAGCTAATCTGCTAAAGAAATTGAGGATTGCTTGACATTTTGAGTACCGAATATGAGCTTTGACATTCATTCAAGAGAAAGCATTCAGCTGTTTTGTGATTTTCCCAAATAACATATAGCTGCTCAGGTGCATGTGTAAAGAAATGGTTTGAGTTTTGCCTCACAAGACATTAGGAGAATAGTACAAAGGGGTTGAGAGTATATTCAAGGAAGTGATTAAAGGATGGGAGCTAGATTGGACAAGGAGAGATGTTATGCAGAGTGGGGACAGTTGGAAGGGGAGAAAGTTCTGAGGCAGGCGTTGTCAATGGATTTGAGGTTGGAACAATTTCAAAAATTTTAGAACAATAGCACTACCCGAGCAAATGACTTGGAAATGCAGGAGGTGGTTGTTGGAGAGTCTGAGACTTGAAATAAAGGTTTTACAGTGAGAAAGTTTCTGATATAGAACATGGCCATGGGAGTGGATAGCTGAGGTAGTGGAAGAAAAGGGTTTTGGGAGTGAAGAATCAAGGCACTAAGAAGGTATGAGTTGGAGGATTTATCCATGTCAAGTTTTAACTCACTGGGAAAGAAAATGGGATACTTTCTGTTTTATTTGATCATTGTACTAATTTCCTACAAAATAAATATTATCCTGATTTTGGAGATAGAAATTAAGGTAGAAATCTGTAAAAAGGTAAGGAATGGCTCTCTATAAACTGATAGAAGATAATTTCCAGAAAAAAAAAAGAGAGAGAATGTAGAAGAGGGAGAAGGGGAGTTCAATAACAGAGAATTTTTTAAGAAATAGAATACTGCCTATCGATATTAATGCTAGAAATAGAAGAAGTAAAATCACCGTTTGCAACTCCAGTATAATAATAATTGGGCAAGAATGATTAATGGGTGCTAAAATCAAACAGATGAAAAGTTTTAGGGAGCAGAATATTCACTTGGATCTATAAAAAGAAAGGAAAAATTAACCCTGTTGATCTGGTGGTCACCAGCTTAATCAGTTACTCAGATTTAGCATCACAAAGAGTGAAACAACCTGTGTTTATATTCTGATGCAATGCAATGTGAAGTACATGTCACTTATTAGTATTCTTGTCAAAATTGTTTAACCTGAATCTAATCAAGCCTCAAGTAACTTCTAATTTACAGGAAATATGAGTGCTACTGAAGTAAGGACTCCAGGAAGAAATAAATTCAGAATGTAGGTTATTCCAGAAGATATCTTGTTTGCACTGAAAAAAAGTGTCATGAAAAACAAAAAACAAGGATAGAAAGGCTGTTTTACATTAAAAAGGATTTTTTTATAAGACATGAGTAAATGTGAATTATGATTCTTGACTGGATCTTGGATTGGGGTTGGGTTGGGAGATGGGAGGGTTAGCAACTATTAAAGGCATTTGGAGACCACTGAGAACATTTGAATCTGGATCAGGTATTGGATGGCACCACTGATGCTGGTGGGTGTTATAATAACATTGTGGTTATGTAGAAGAATGCCCTCATATTTAGAAGATGCAAGCTGAAGTATGCAGAGTTGAAGTTTTATGATATTTCCAAGTTACTTTCAAATGGTGCAGAAAAATAAAAGCATCTTTTCTTGGAAAGATAAAGCAGAAGTGGCAAAATGGTAACTGCTGATTGGTGAATACAAGTGAAGGGTATATAGGCAGTCACTGAACTACCCTTTCAATTTTTCTCTAGGTTTAAACATGTCAAAAGTGGTGCGGGTGGGGAAATTAGGTTTCTCTAAATTATTCTCTAATTTTTTTTTAATTAAGTAATTTTATTTATTTTATTGTTGGCTGTGTTGGGTCTTCGTTGCTGCGCGGGCTTTCTCTAGTTGCGGCAAGCAGAGGCTACTCTTCATTGCAGTGCGCGGGCTTCTCATTGCGGTGGCTTCTCTTGTTGCGGAGCACGGGCTCTAGGAGCACGGGCTTCAGCAGTTGTGGCTCGAGGGCTCTAGAGCGCAGGCTCAGTAGTTGTGGCGCGCGGGCTTAGTTGCTCCGCGGCATGTGGGATCTTCCCGGACCAGGGCTTGAACCCGTGTCTCCTTCATTGGCTGGCGGATTCTTAACCACTGCACCACCAGGGAAGCCCTAAATTATTCTCTAATTATATTTCTATGTTTAGTTCCTTCTAATTACCCTATCTACCTATCTGTCCATCTATCTATCGTCTATCACCTATTTTCTCATTTGTTGAATCTCCTACTAGAATATAGGCATTGTATCTGGTTCATTGTTGTATATTAATACCAAGCTCAGGGCTGGTTACAGAAAAGTCATTCAGTATATTAAAAACTTTTTTAAGTGAACTGAAAGTTATTCTTTGCAATTATAAAAATTAGACTAGGCTCTTTTTCCTTCTTCTCTGCCTTCTGCTTTATGGAATAAAAATCTTGAAAACCAGAAGCAGAAAGCTAATAGAGAACTACTGGGATTCTTCCAGCCCTCCTCTCACACCCAGAAATGTTTTGTAGAAAGCCGAGGGAGTAAGGAAAACTACAGGTGGCCAGAGAAAGGCGGATGTGGGTGGTGTGATGGTAGGTGCTGTTAATTCTTCATTGTTTTGCCAAGTAAATATTCATCAGCCTAGATAAGCTGTGTCTCCGAGAGAGCATTCAAACTGAGCAAATCCGGTCCAGAAAAAGGATCAGCCTTAGATTAGTTGTCAATAATAATTAATCCATACACAAAATGAGAAAAAGAAATAGTATAGCTTATATTTAATTTTCCTTCCTCCGCGTATTAGGTATCCATGTTCACATTCAGCTGTTGTAAAAGAGCTGAGGTTTTGTAAAAAAAAAAATAAATAAATAAAAGAGAGAGGAGAAAAAAGATACTTATTGTCACTGAACAGGATCTCTAATTTAAAAGAATTAAAACATACACCCCCACCCCCACCTGAGACCTAAATCCACCTAGTGGTGGCCTATCCCAATTGCAGTTTCAGTCCTTTTGAAAGATTTGACCTCTTAATAACCAACCAAATTGTTAAATTCAGTGTATGATCCCAGTAAGATCACCATAAATAGGTGCACAATATAATTATGAACCCTTCATGGCCCATAGAGGCCAAAAACCAGAGTTTATCTTTTAAAAGCTTATTTTAATTCTAAGATAAATAATACATGTGCCTATTAACTTGTATTTACTTTTGTCCAAATAAAATTTCTAATAAATACAATGGAAAAAAGTCTATCTTATGCCTACTGTATTCTGGTACTTTTCGTGAATGTAGCTTTTTAGATAGGCATTGCTCGTAGTCTAAAATCTAAAACATATGCTTCTTGGTTTTGGATCCCTAATGAATAATATTTAATATTGCTTTATTCATCTGTGACTTAATGTTTTCTCCATGAATAATGCAAACAGAGAAAATGATGATTATTTTAGCATGAAATACATCCAATATACATTAGTAACAGACTATTTTAAAATGTAAATAAGAACATAGGCCAAATGGACAGAGGCCAAGATTAAGAATACTTATGCAATTTACATTTAAGTCTTTAAATGATCCATCTAAAAGCAGAACTCAAGTTGATAATAAAAACAGAAGAAACTATATATTAGGAAGAAGAGTAAATAACGAGATCCTCATCAGTTCCATGGCAGAAGCATCATGCAGTGGATAATGGTACAGCCTCTGACATCAGAAATAGATTGAGAGCCACCCCTTACCAGGTGTGACCTGGAACATCTGTGAAGTGTTAACAGTGGTAAAATATCAATACGTACTCCCTCAGGGCTGTAATTAGGATTAAATGAGATAATGAATGTACCATTTTTAATGCATTGTCTTTCACTTTATAAGTAACTGACAAATATTTTGATTATAATGATGCTAAAGATGGGGGAAGAGTATGAGAAGTGAAGTGCTTTGATAAGTTACAATGGAAAGAGACATGTGAAAGTCTCTCTTCAGGGTATGAGATGAATTTACAGGAGGTACAGTGAGTGGAAAGAACGCTTCTCTATGAGGCAGACCCTGATGTTGACATTGCTGGGATTAACCATGTGGGCCTGGATAGCTGACTTCATCTCACCTGATGAAGTTCACAGCTGTGTTCAATAAGGAGGTGGCATGATTGACCTTCCAGCTCCAACCTGTTATCTCCTCTTTGTATGCAAGCTGGGCTCCCATTAAGAAATAGAGCTGATGGAATACTCCATATTAATTGAGAATTCCAGTTGCCATATTTATTCTTTGTTTTATTTTATTCAAATAGTTTAGTTTTTCAGCTGAGAAAAATTAGTATTGCCATGCCTGCGCATCCCAAGGAAACCCCACAAAGAAGTGGCCACTTTCTCATTACCCCGCTGAGGATGTGCCTTGAGAATTAAGCACAGACAAAACTTGGATTTTAGTTAGTCTTTAATATAACTCCAACTCTTTAATAGTAAACAAAGATGTAAGTACAAAACATCAAAACATGTTACCTGTCAGTAGTTCTGAGTCACAGTGGTCACACTGGTGGAGCTGAGGTCACTTACATTTTAAGGAAATATAATCTACCCTGTTTCAGTGGAATTCACGCTCTGGCAGTTGGAAAGCAGGCTTATTTTATGCAAAGTGTATTCACTTTACCGAAAGCAGCTTTCTTCTCTCACCTTTACTTGGCAATTTAAAAAACTGTTCACTTTCCTTTTACGTTAAAAGTGCTATGTGAACTGAAGGGGGGCTTTCATTAATGAAATAAATTTACTATACATGTCATACATTTCTGGGTCAACGTTGCTGGTTAAAGTCCCCCAGAATTAGCAATTCATAGAAAATTGTTAAGAGAAGCTAGCACGCCTGCATAGCAAAAGGACCATTTAGAGTTGACAATACAGGGCTCTGTGGTATAAAGTGCCTATAAGCAGCTTCCTATCATACACCGAGGCCACAGAACTTCCCTGGAGAACAGACCCGTTGTTGGCATAAACTGTAGTCACTGTAGGCGTCTCAGATAGAATATTCTGGATGCGGAGAACCTATTCAGGAGATACAAAGGATTAATATAGAACCACCATCCACCCATGTCACTCAGTCACCAATAATCTTCCACAAAGACACAATGATTAGGAGGACATGCTGTTGAAAATAGCAGTTACCAATTTCTTTAATGTTTAAATTACTTTGTTAAACCTTCAAAGAAAGTACTTTCTTAAACCATCTAGTTATTGCATGCCAACACAGGATTGAGTGTTATTATAGTAATTGAGCATTAATAGAAATACTTCCACACTAATGTGCTTACTTTCTCACTACTTTAGCACGAACAAAAGTAGTGACATGTGGAGAGCTGACAATAAGCCAGGTATTTAAAAAATTGCCAGTATACCACACAAGGAGGGCACGTCTTTATAAAAAGGTCTTTTGACTAGTTTCCACCGTAATTTAATACATCAAAAGATTACCTTTCTAAAAGTATTTGAACAATGTGAAATTCTGCCAATTATTGGCTTAAAGCAATTACAAAACCAACCACTACATAAGTTTATTGTATTATTAGTTTAAAAGGACTTGAATAATTAAGGTTGAAAAACTAAAAAATATAAACACCTCTGATGAGGGAGGATTGTTCGGGTCATAAACGAAGAGCTTCTGGCCATTAGGATGACAGCCTACCAAGATGTCCCCCGAGGAAGGATCAATAGATAAATTATCCACCAGTGTATCCAACTTGAGTACCTTCCAAATGAAAAAATGTCAATATCTAAATGCCATGAGAAATTTGATTAAATAATTTAGGGCTAAACTTTCTTGCCCCTATGCATATGGGGAAATTTCACCCATCTCCTGCTTCCACCGTTTAACACCAATATTGCTTAAAATAAATTTAATACACTGGTTTAGAGTCACTTTTCATTGTTCCTAAAATTAAGAAAGTTGGGGCAATAATCAATCTCTCTAAAAAATGAATTCCTTTCCCCTTAAAAGATGCACAGTGATCAGTTAGCTCAAGGAATTCATTCAAAGCAAAATAGGAAATTCTTAATCTAAAATATGTGTTGTCAAGCAGGAAGAAAATAATAATGGAGTGGAACCCAATTTCTACCTTCATTTATTATTGAAAGAACTGACAACTTGCATAAATCTTCATTTCAGAATTCATCTATTAGTCTTTTCAATTGTGAAAATTCTTATTGGAATTCATCGGGTGCCATCAGTACTTCATGGAATGGGCTCTAAATCTGATGCAAATATCCCTCCCAACACACTGCTGCATGTAATCAGTCAGTTCTTGTGATTGTGGGAAACAAGAGACTTGGCCAGTTACAGAGAGGAAGCAGTGAAAAACCCAGAATAGCAACGCTGGCTATTCTGTTCTAAGTGAGGAATTGTTATAGTATAACTATGTAATTTCAAGATTAATGTCTACTTTAGATATAGAAAGAAATATTTTACCTTCAATTGAGTTAAATTCATATTAGGGTGTTTTTCCAAAACATGAATTTCATGAGCCAACATATCAGCAACATAGATGTACCTTTGCAGGAAGGACATACTGGTTAGAGCCCCAGGCTAATATAAAGCTTCATTAACACAGTATGACGAATAAGTCTTAATAACCTGCCAAGAAGTTAATCAATGATGGGCCCTCAAGGAATGCTTGATAAAGGTCAATTTTTATTTAAAAAGTAAGCTTTCAAAATCAATTCAGTGTTACTACAACAATCATCGAATTGTTAAATTATTTTTCAAAAAGTTTGTAAGGAAAAATAATATAGGACATCATTTAAAATATAAAGTCTGTGATATTTGCCACTGAAAGGACAGTAAAACAAATATTTGGTTTCAAAAAAAAAGCTTTTACATTCTACAATATAATTTGATATTTCAAGGGATCATTTACATGTAGAAACATATGGTATAAAACAGAACACATTTTATTAGAATAATAATACTTATTAATATTTAACAAATATTTATTAACATATAGAGAAATGTAAGAGTTAGAAATAAGTATCTATTCAGAACAATCTGTCTATATCTAAGGAGGGTGAATTAATGGACTACTTCACGGTAATTTTTCTCATTGAATTGCCTGTTCCATGGCAACTGTTCTATTGAGCAATTATAGTGTGTAAAGCCATGAACTCAGTATTGTGACAGATATAAACATGAAGAAGACACAGCTTTTTCTCCTGAAAAGTTTGTAGTGTGTTGGGGTGATCAGATGGTTTAGACACATTAAACAAATAATACAGCATGATTGGTACCATAAGACATATTTCAGGTCTAGAGACTGAAGAAATCTCTAACTCCTAAAAAAACAGAAGGGCTTACAAAGGAAGGGGCATCTGCAGTGGACATGGAAAAAGAGACTGGATTTGAGGATATGAGGACAAAGCATCTTTTAGGCAAAAGAAAACATGTGAACAAAGGCACAGGGGCAAGAATGAGAGAGGCAGTTTTGCAAAATAATGAGTTCTTGTCTAAAGCATAGTAAGTGTGGAAACAGTAGAAGAGGGAGGTTGGAACTAGCTTATTAAAGAAAGTCCAACCCATTAGCCTGCCTTGATTTGATAAGCAACTGGGGTCCACTGAATTTCTGGAATAACAGAGTGGCATGATAACAAATGGTCAGTTCTGTTCAACAATTACTAAGCATGTGCTTTGTGACTGGCTGTGCTCAGTATGAGGATTCAAAGATGAAGCAGACTGAGGTCCCTCTTTTGGAGATCTTGAAAGGGCAGTGGAATATAAAAGACAAAGTTGGCAACAGTGCGAAAAATGGAAGTGGACTGAAAACAAGTGGGAAGAAAGTGTAACACTCCAGCCAGAGAGGGTGAGAACCTGAACCAAGCAGGTGTCAAGGGGTAGGAAGAGGGGGTGAGGATCAGGGACAGAAGCACAGATAGAACCAGTGTGACTTGCTCAATGGCTGAATAGGAATGGTGAGAGAGATGGAGTTAAATAAAGCTGGATGCCCTATTGTTATTATTTTTAGCTTGGGTGACTGGAAAGTTTGACTCTCATAACTGAAAGATGAGAGTTGAGGAGAAAAACAGATTTGGTGGGAGAGGTTGGATTGGGTCAGTTATAGACAATTTAAATTAAATGATTCTATATTCATTTTCTGTAATCAACAAGAAAGAAGAAATTGTCATGAAAATAGACATTTAGTTGTCACAGAATGCCAGATTTATTTCATGTTACATTTGTAGTAGTTTAAATTGTTCAGTGTGCTAAGGTAGTAAAAGGGAAAGTTAATAAAGACTTTAATATCCTTCCTATAGGTTACAGTTGGATATATAAAAATAGTGAGATAATTTGGGGGGACAATTTGGCAGTATCTATTAAAGTTAACATTTAAAAGGAGCACCCTTTAAGTGAGTAGTTGTATTTTGAGGGGTTTGTTCTACAGAAACATTTGCACAAATGTGCAAAGAGGAGGCGCTCAAAGCCCCACATTTAGCCAGTGCCCAGTGGGCATCTGAACCTAGGTCTGTATGACTCCAAAATCTGAAGATTTAACCACTGTGCTGTATGTAATTCTCCCTTGGGGGGTTTTTCCTTAAAAATATTTGGATAAGTTTCAGTGGTAAATGAGAAATAAAAAATGGTTTTTATACAGAAAAAAAAAACCCTACATATCCATTTATAGAGAATTGGTTAAATTAGTTTACAATCATCCTGAAAATGGAATAATATGCAGCCAATAAAACAATGCTATATTTATTTAAAAGGAAAACACCTACCTAATACTTTAATATGTATATATAAATATGAACCCATTTTATAAAAATTTACATTTATAAAATTAAATTCTACAATGATATATACCAAATTTATATACTGTATATAAATATATATTTATATATTACATGTAAATATATAGTACATATATGTATATATTTTATATAAAACATTATCTATTTAATAATATATTACATATATGTATTCTATATTATAGTATTATAGTAATATTTGTAAATATTTTATATAGTATATTTATCATAGACCAAAAATATCAAGTAAGCTATTTCTACACTGAAAAAAAAAAAAAGCAAAGTAAAGAATTTGGCCCAGCACCATGACTGAGAAGAAATGAAAATACTTCTATAAGAGACCATACTTTTTATCAGGTGAAATATTGATCCCATTTGCTGAATCAAATCCTTCCGCTACCACTTTAACTTCATTTGGACTGTAGTAAATGACATTTGTCCAGTGTAAGTTCAAATATGTTTCCAAATACTTTAAGAAAGGATCCGAGAAATAGTGGTCATTGGTAGCATAGAAATGTGCTGGTCCAACAGCTATGATATCATTCACACTGGAAGAGAAAAATAACATGTGAGAGAAAATAAAAAGCCAGTTGGTCTCAGTATTAAAGATTAAGTCTCCAGAAGGTTTACATAATATGTGCTTTAAATTTTTGGTGAGAGGTTTCCCAGGAAAAGCTCAGCTAAAATCACATGGCTATAGTCATATGTAATCTACTATAATATCATTTGCTAGAGAACAATTTTTTATGGTACCGGGTAATTTGAAGACAGCTCATTTAGCAATTATGGCAGGTTATTATAAAAGGAAAAAGAACTTGGTGCCAACAGAGTATGTTTTTTGACAGCAAGAAATGTAGGGTTTAACAACAATACGAAAAGACACAGCTGTCCAAGGGAGAGAGCTCGGTGGAGCCTCATTGGCTGGTGAGCTGATTGGGCTGTCAATAACATTTACGTAGCTTCCCTTTTCTCAGTTGCTGGATTTTCCTGAGTTCCTTTGCTTAGTTATTAGTCAAACTAAGGTTGACTGTTCAATTTCTACCTGACTCACAGAGCCAACCTGCCGAGAATGAACAGGCGCTCAATAAACACTTGCGGAGAGATGAATGATGAAATTGCCATAGTGAAATGCTTCAGGTGAGAGATTTATATGCTAAAAACAATTACATTTTTAAAACCAGTTAGGTAAGGGTGTTATTAAATTTAAATTCCAATTACCCTATGCAAAAATGTCTGAAAGAGCAGCCTTCTCCTTTGTTGAAGGAAAAACAGAGCTACAGGGAAGATGGGTCCCCTCTCTGAAACAGCGCCCTAATGCAAAGGCTGCCTGGATGGTACTTATACTCCTGTTTATTTTGAAGTGAATTTTTGGAAGAATGGTTGGCAGTTACACACTTAAGTCCTAGATAGGGAAGTAACAGAAATTAAAAATATTCATCAAGTTCAAACTTAAAAGATGCAGCTGAGCTGGGGAGGGGCACATAATTCTTTTTTAGTCACATTATCAACCAGCCCTATGTTCTTGAAATAGCAGTGACCCGCTTCCAATTCTGCAGGGCCATTGGCCCACAGCTACCTTGTGAAAACAGTTCTTGTTAGTCCCATACTAAGCATACAAACTCCACATAAAGCAGACTACTCTTCCTTGGCAGGACAGGTATTATTACTATTTGGATGATGAGTCATCTGAAATGGGAGGTGACAGAAGGAAAAATGGTGAGGTTTGTCTTCTACCGTCAAATCCCCGGTAGTCCAGTGTTTCCTTATTTCTCAAGGGAGCCCACATAGAACACTGATATCGACTTTCCCTGCTCTGCAAGGAAACTATGTATACACACATACACATATAAATACATGTATTTGTTTATGTGTATATATATGTGTGTATTTCAGCTCTTATAAAAGGTGAAAGGACCATCATAGGGAATATTTGAAAATGCTACAGATAAATCAGAGAATGAACAAAAGGACTAACTACCTTGGAAGAAGCTCATGTTTGATTGTTTTTAGATGCAAAAGAGAATTTTCTTCCTCTTCAAATTTAAAAATTTCTACTGTATTCTTGAATTCTGGGTGGTTTACAACAAAGAGATAAACTGTGTTATCTAAAGAATTGAAAGAACAGAGTTAATTTACAAGACATAACCATAGGACCTCTGGGCAGACACTGACATTTAAATACCACGAGCAAGGAAAGGTTGAATGTATAAGCTGTTAGACGACCTAACAGATCATTCTTCTTCCCTGTCTTTCCCATCACTGTCTGTCTGGTGTTATTTCTGATCATTGGTCCCCTGACCTTTAAGAAAGAGTGTTTCCCACTCCATATACAGAATTCATGAATAATCTGTTAATAGTTTAATTCACAAATATAGCTCTTTTTCAATGTAATGATAACATATTTGAAAAGGTTATGAGATCTAAACATTCTTTCAGGTGTTAACCGTTAGAAATTTCTAAATGTAGTATATAACTTACTGCCAGCTGAAGAGGCAAATGATGGACTTATTTGTATGAAGAATACAGAAGTAATTCATGAGTTAATTGTTCTCTTACTACAGATATGATCCAAATCTATTTTCCACAGTCATTTGCAAACCATTGTAAGTTTTTTTAATGTTGGTAGCTCATCAGCTCTTACCACTGTCTATGAAAGTGCTGATACCATGTGGATTAAATGAAGCCAAATTAAATCCACGGCTGATTCTTAATTCCAGTGCCCTTGGGTTTTCTTCTTTTAGATCCATCATTAGTATTCCTCCAGGCTTATCTGGTGCAAAACTGTGGAGGCCTGGACATTTTAGACCCTTTTTAAAACAGAGGAAAAAGTTAAATATAAAGGCTTAAGTATTTTTATGGACTAAAGTGGCAACTATAAATAAATGATAGAGACTTTGGCTAAAGGTGGTGGCATAAACCTGCAAACACAAAGACAGCAGAGAGGAAACAATATAAAAAAATAATAATTGGAAGCTGGGAGGCTGAAAGCTGAACAATAACTGATATTTCTGAGTTGAGGCAGAAGACTAAGGGTTTAGTCTCTTCAGAGGGTAACCAGAAGGTTGGTGGACTGGGAGATAACACAGAGTTGAGGGCGGAGATAAGCCACTATCTGACACACATTCATTCTCTCCCCATTGTAACATGAGGTGGGACTTTGTCTCATTTGTTCACTGCTAGACCCCAAGGCCTGGATCAGTGCTTGGCATGTAGTCAGTCTGTCCTTTTCCTACTGATTCCAAATGTTGCTTTTATCATGTACTAGATCCCTGTTTACATATTGGTCTGTTTGGACTCATGCCTAAATCCTGTGCTAATATGCCACTTTTTAATTACTATAGCTTTATTTATAAGATACAATATGTATATATATATGGCAAGTCCTCACATCCCACACCACATTGCTTTACCTTTCCAAAATCGTCTTAAATATTTCTGCTCATTTATTTTTCTGTATAAATTTCAGAAATTAAGTTGCTGTTCAAATGAAACCTTATTATTACTGGTAGTAGTAGTAGTATTACATTTTCTATTTGTTTTTTCCTAGTGCATGGGAAAGCCATTGAGTTTTATATGTTCATTTTGAATACAACCATATCACTCAACTCGCCTATTAGGTCTAAGAGTCTGTTAGCTGAATCTCTTGGACTGTTTAAAAAACAGGTAATCACACTAAATGAAAATAATGGCAGTTTTGTCTTTTTTTCTACCTCATATTTCTTTTTCTTGTTTTCTTGGGTTATTAAGAACTCTAGTAGATTACTGATGGTTACAGTATTTTAGGGCATTTTCTTCCTTTTCTAAACATTAATGAGAAGGCAGTTAATGTTGCACCACTAAGAATGGTATTTGCTGTAGGTTTCTGGAAGGTTTCCTTCTACTTCTAGTTTTTTTAGAGCTTTTAATCAGGAATGAGAGTTGAATTTCATTTAATGCTTTTTCAGCACTCACTAAAATAATCGAGGTCTTTTCTCTTTTAAATCTTTCAAGTCATACTTTATGCAAATTTAAAAGAGTACCAAAAAAATCTCACTTTATGCACAAATTGTATTTAATAGAAATTTTCTCCAATTAAAAAAAATCTATCAGAATTACACAACTTCAAGGCCCAACAAGTAGAATAAACTGCAATTATGCTATTGCTACATGGCAGTGCCAATTCAGTGGTTAATAATCTCTATTCTTTATTAATGTCCCATAAATGATAGGGTTTCAATGCTCAGGAAGCTCTACCAGGGATGTAATAACTCTCCATAGTTATTGTAATACTCCCTATCTTTTAATACTCCCTATCATTTTAACCTGTTTTTTCTCTTTTTCAAATTTTATTTTATTTCCACCTGTGGTAAAATATACATAACAGAGAATTTACCATTTTCACTATTTTTAAGTGTACAGTTTAGTAGTGTTAAGTACATTCACACTGTCATTTAAATCTTTTTTCTATTCTATGTCATCTAATTCCTCATTAAGTGTGATGTTAGTATTGAGATGCCCCTCAAGCCTGTAACTTTGAAATAGGATGGGCTAATTGGCTACAATGCTTGGAAGAATAAACAAATGCCATGATGTAGGAGTTATTCATTTAGAAAGGAGTGCATTCCAGGAAATATTAAAGACAATGCTGAGTAAATTAAAAAACATCAGTAAAATGAGATTGTTTCTAAATTTGAAAAAAAGAAAAGAAAAGTCATATAACCAAGGATAAGAGATAAGAAGGATAAGAGAAAAACAAGCAGAAGAAATTCTGTTGACTTGGCTACAAGATCACTGTGACTATATTAAGCCTCTCAGCTGAAATGGCTGTAGATTTATTGTGCTTGGAGACCTCACCCCTCCTAATTCAAATTTATTCCTGTGGGGAGAAAATCTTGAAATAGGTGACTTCTGGATTACGCAAATCTCTGAAAACAGCTTCTTTGAAAAAAAAAAAAAGCCACTGCCTTCTACTCTACTCTGGGTATTTGCATTTTAGTTATGAATAATGTTGACTAGGAGTCTCAGTGTTTTTTCCTAAGAATATAAGATATACGTGCAAGCATGTGCTTCTACACAAACCCAGAGTCCTCCTAGAAATGTCATTTTATTCATTGTGTGTAGGTAATTAACTAAAACTTTTAAAGCCATAGTTTTAAAATTTAATATTGGGCTGGCCAAAAAGTTCGTTCGGGTTTTCCGTAAGATGCTAGGAAAAACCCGAACAAACGTTTCGGCCAACCCATATAAATATCAATGTTTCTGCCAAAGTCTACAGTATTTCTTTTCTCCCTCTATGGTAAAAAACCAGCCACTCACAGCCTTTCATATAAAAACCATCAGGAACCTGAAGAGTGTTCTAACCCTCATTCTCATCTCAGCTGAGTTCTCTCACCTTTCTCATAAGTCTGACAACTATTTTATTAGTGTTGTGACTCTCTTCTGAAGCATCTCCAAGTTTTTCACATCTTTCCTGAGTCTCAGTGCCTGAAAATAATGGCTGCTGAGAGGGAACAGAATAACTACAGGCTGCCTTCAAAGTTGGATACTTCTTGCTCAAGAAAAACTGAATCCATGAAAATGCCAAGGTCCCTCACCTTGGCCCACGCCAGGGAGGAGACAGAGGTGGTCAGAACTTCCTCCTTGGCCCACATATACAATTTTCTAATTAGAATGCATATTGGTGTAGCCTAGCATCACTCAGGCCAATCAATTTTAAAGTCTTTGTAATGTATGCCTGAAAAGGTTGTTATTTTTCAGCTTATAAAAATTAAGGCAAGGGCTTCCCCGGTGGCGCAGTGGTTGCGCGTCCGCCTGCCGATGCAGGGGAACCGGGTTCGCGCCCTGGTGTGGGAGGATCCCACGTGCCGCGGAGCGGCTGGGCCCGTGAGCCATGGCCGCTGGGCCTGCGCGTCCGGAGCCTGTGCTCCGCAACGGGAGAGGCCGCAACAGAGGGAGGCCCGCATACCACAAAAAAAAAAAAAAAAAAAAAAAATTAAGGCAAAAGTGAAGGGTATAAATAAGCTCAGTCAATGACATTCCACTTACGTTAGGCTATTTGGGGAAAAAGAAAGAAAGCAAAAGCACTGGCCTTTGTCTAGGAAAGTTGGTATATTGTTTGAAAATAAATAATAACAGCAAGAATACTAGTTTCAAATTGAATATCTAATGGAAAGGTAGATGCTGTATTTAAAATAGCATAATGTAGTATCAAATATCCACAATAATGCCCCAAATATTCTTTTTAATAGCAAACTTTTAGAACACAGATTGCATTGGAATATTTTAGTGCAAGGCAGTGGGAACATAAAGAGTAATAAATCAATTGGCAAAGACTTTTTCATCCCTACATTCAGAGAAGCTGGAGGAAAATTTCCAAGATCCTGTTTGACCTGTCTTTTTTTTTCAGAAAATTTCCAAGATCCTGTTTGACCTGTCTTTTTTCTTGAAAGTGAGGAACTTTAAAAACAAGTTACTGCTCTGAAGGCCTCATCAAACTCCCCTGTACCTCCTCCATTGAGACTGGGGAAGGAAGATACTCACCACACTAAAGAAAGCCAGACCATTGGGAAGTATGTCAATATCTTCAGAGCCGGCTTCTGTTAAGTTCAAGAAATAGATAAATGTCATGTTCGAATTCTGTGACTTGTTAGGTTGAGCTTTGTTTACTTTATCAGTATCTGTATCTTTCGTAATGGTTCCAATTTTTTCTTCCAAGGAACCACTCTCTTTAATAAACGTCAGTCTAAATCCTTTCCTGCAGTGAACTTCTGACTTTAAATGTTAGAGATTTTATGTCTACTCAAATCAAAGTCAAGTAATCACCACATTTCCAGCTATAATACTGAAAAAGTTGACATCTGTACACTCTTATGATAAACATCCAGATGTCTGTACAAAAGTAATTGACATCAGGGGAATATTACTTTCAGAATGAAGGGCTCATCTTCATTTAACCATGCAAATATTCTTGTCCCTTTCTCGGCTCACTCAATCGGAAGCAAACACAGACATTTCTCTCATTAACAGAGATAAAACACCTGGGATTATAGAGTCCCTCTTTAAAAAACAATGCCTGCTTGTTCTCATAAGCAAAGAAAGCTTTCTGTTTAATCTTTAAATTTAGGCTTAAATTACAGAAAAAAAACTAGCAAAAGAAGATTAATGAAAAATACCATGCACCTAAGCCAGGTGAAACTTCTAACAGTGTCTCTGAAACAGGCTACAATTACTATTGATTGTTTATCGATTGTCTGCAGTACACTCCACACAGCACAGCAAATAATTAGACATAAGACCTTGCCAGTGGTCTCACTGTGTAAATTCCACAGACAGATAATAGACCCAAACACAAGAAAAGAGGAATAAAAATGGCTTAGATTAAGCCAAATCATGACACATTCTTTGAGTCCACAAAATCCAACCTTCCACTTTAAGCCCTCTCCAAAGGATTTCTCCACGATTATTTCTAGGTTGTCAAAAACAAACAGCATCTATCCAGCTATATGGATTTTGATTCCTGAGTTTGCATTTGGCTGGCTGCCTCCAGTGTTGCTGGCTCCATCATAGTGGAGAAAAGCAAAAAAAAAAAAAAAGCCAAAAACTTCACTTCATAAAGATGACCCATATGCTGCTTGCTTCTCAGAAAGAAGAGAGATATAAGTTTAAGCACTGTATGCTTGAGTTCTTAACCTGCAGTCTGTGGACCCCTAAGTAACCACATATGGGTTTCAAAGAGTTTATGAACCCTCTGAAATTCTATGCAATGCAAAATGTCTTGTGTATGTACAGATAAGACATTTTCTGTGAAAAATGTTCTTGGCTTTCAGCAGATTAAAAAAAAGGGTCTGTGATACCTCCCAAAAGTTAAAAACCTCTAGATTCTAGTGCCATGGTGTTTCTCAACTGATAAAGAGCAAGGACCAAGGAACACTTCACCATGTATACATACACAAACACACGAACACACACACACACACCTGCACACAGAAGTCTAGTCCAAGTTCTGCTTTCTAGATCCATTGAGTAGGAGCTCAGTTAATTAAAATTTGTTGTTCCTGAAAAATCATTTAAGACAATTTAATTTCAACATGCGCATGCTTACACACATAGACAAAGAAAAGATATGTAGAAAAAAACTAACAATGTTTTTTTGGGTGGTGGGATTATGAGTGATTTTCATTTTCTTCTTTATACTTCTTTGTTTTAAAAATTTCTACAAATAGTCATATTCTTTTAATAAACAAGAAAAGAACAATGTTTTTTAAAAGATATATTCATGTCAACCACATTGCTGCTTCTTTCTGTTTAATCCTGTTACCTAATTCCAAGGAAAAAAATTCGTATCTGTAGCTTTCTTTAGAATATTTTCCAGATCTACTCCCCGATCTTTATTTCTATAGCCATTATGACAGTAGGCTTTTAACATCTCATAACACCTAATTTTTTCTCCTCTAATTCAATAATAGAAATAGTAGTAGTGTGAGTAGTAACAGTAATAACTACTAACATATATTAAGTGTTTACCAAGTACCAGGCTCCTTATAAGTACTTTACATATGTTAATTCATATAATTTTCGTAACTCTAAGAAGCAATATTATTATCTCTTATTTTAGACTAGAGAATATGGAGCCGTTGAAAGGTTAAGTAAATTGTTCAAGGTCACAAGCTGGGAAGCTGGGATTCAAGTCTTTTGTTCTGACTTAAAACTGCATAGAAAAAATACAACCTAGCATTTAATGACATTTCTCTGTCAGAACCATCCTCTGGTTCCTCTCTGAAGACACTTTACTTTGTAAATCCAACTGTGGTCAATTACATATGTTGGCTTTTCCCCCAAAATGTTTGCTTCCATGCCTTTCACCAAGATCTTCATCAATTCATATCCTGTACTTTTTTTTCAAACACTCTTTCTCTGGAAAGTCTTCTAACTTAGCATATCTGATTTTGATCCCTTCTTATTCCTTTAGCAATTATCTATCTGTGTCAGAGATGGCCAACTGCTCCCCAGTATCCATACTCCCCTTCTTTCTTTTCAGCTACAGGTACATGGCAACATAGCTACAGACATTTTCTACCCCTTCCTGCTGATAGAGGTGGCCATTTATCTGAGTTCAGGTTATGGGACATGAGAGTACAAGGTAAACTACTTGCAACTACTGGGTAAAATAAAGTAAAAATATCCATGTAAATTTTCTTTCTACCCCTTCCTGCTGGGAAATGGCAACAACTGGAGTTCTAGTCTTGTACGAAGATGGAAGCAATATGTTGAAGATAGCTGTGTTGCTTCATCAGCCTTTGTCCCAGAATGACCACATGGAGTAGAGTTATCTAATCACCCTAGGTCATTTGCTTATCTTTGGACTGTCACATAAAAGAGAATCAATTTCTCTCTTCTCTAAGTCACTTATTGTAACTTTATAACAGCAAATCAGCCGTTGCCATACCCAACAGAGTATCCAAAATGTAATGTAGCCTATTATTTTCCACTTTTTTGGTTCATTAATCAGATGTGTGTATTAATCACTCTGGGAGAAATTACTATATTGGGAAAAAAATTGCAAAAGTTATTTAACCTCTCTGAGCCTTAGGTCCTTATCTGCTATAAAAAGAAAAAACATATCTATATCTCACATAGTGGGTTTTTCTGTTTTCCTTTTCATAGGCAGATTGTAAAGTACTTGACGACAAGGGCTACAAACTTTAATGCTTTTTTAAAAAAAATCTCTCAAGCAGCAGTTATTATAAAGATCTTGACTGCCAAGTGTATAAAATCATTTATTAACTCAAGAGAAATAATCCATTCAAAATTTTGTTTTAGTCCAGGACTCTGAATGCCAGCATTTTCAAAACATTTTAAAATGTTTTAAACTTTTAAGCCTCAAATAGAGTTAAACAGCTCTTTAATTATAATTTTTAAGATTTAGATGTCGATATTATACCAAATGTTAGTTTCTGTCTGTTAGACACACTGGAAAGGAATACAAAAAAATAGAATAAATAGTGAGCTTACTTTCTGACCCCATGAAGGCACACGTCCTGTATGATATGTGGTAGTGATTATTACTTATTAAAACAGAAAGACATGAGATGATATGATATGTATAAGGCACCTAAGAATTGCAAAGAGTTCATTTCTAGTCATGATGAATGTAGCCTTATTTTATGTGTGTGTGTGTGTGTGTGTGTGTGTGTGTGTGTGTGTGTGTATGTTTGTCTTGATGGGGACTCGGGGGACAGGGGATGTAGTCTTACTCCTGGAGGGATTAGTTGGCCTCAACTGCATGGCTGCTACTGTTTCCAAAGTGGAAACTAAAAAAGAGAACCCCTCTATTCCTGCTGCCTACCAAGAGACATTGCTTTTGCCTATGGGAAAGTATGCCCTGTTATTCCTTTGTAGTCAAAGACCACTGAATAAGCAACTGTTGTTAAAAACATATAACCACAAGCTATTATTAACCATTATGCATCACTGACATAGCATTCAACGAATGTTCATATAGTGTATGCTAACCACAGAGCAAAAGCAAAGAAGGGGGGGAGAAAAAGCACAGTTCTAATTAGATCTAAAAATGTATCCCAAATGTGCTTCTAATCACTCATCGTCTTCGCTCTGTTGCCTTTTGAAGTGCCTCAGAGGCATTAAACACTTCACAAGAGGGGCCATAGGTGACATATTTCCTCATTCTTCCCAATTCCAGACAGCAGCTCACACACATCACAACATAAAGGTCACAAACACAGACAGATGCCTGTTCAGAATACAAATGTTGTTGGACTTGTTTTTCTCTGAGGAGCCCTCCATTCCAGTGAGTTGTAGCAGCAATACACTTGGCAGTTTGTCCAGTAATGTGTCTGGCTGTGCCCTATTGTCTACTCTGAGGCTTGAATTCGCAGAAGGTGGGCTTCACAGGGCCAAGGGCTGTTTAATAATTTGACATTTATTAACTCAGTAGCAAAAGTAACCTCCGAGGTCACTGACTCAACCTCCCAACCTGTACAACGTCCCTCCCAGACGCCATCTGGCTTTTGCTTAGTGACCAGTTCCAAGGGGGCTCTTCGTGATTGCGGCCAGAAGGCAGGATGCAGTTGCTGGGGTTTTGGGACTCCAGACAACCTTAATTCTAGGACGGTCTGCATTATCCAGCACAGACCTTTTCAATCTGGACAATCTGGTATTTGACACTGAGTTTGTATCCTCCTGCTAAGTGTTTGGGCAATAAACAAAGAGGGGAAACCCCAGGAGAAAGAAGTCAAGGAGTCTTGTGAAGGGAGATAGCACGGGAAAAAGTACAAAAGTAGCAATGAGAAAAGGGGACAAGAGCACAGAGGAAACAGATGTGTACAGGAGGAGCAGTGAGCAGAAAGTAGCTCTGAAGTAGAAAAGGCTTCTCTGAAAACAAATAGTTTCCATGAAATGGAAGCCTTCTTTGTGTGTTCCAGAAAAGGCTCACTACTTTGTTTTTGATAAAAGAGCATTATGAATCCTGTCTGGAGTGAATGTGGTTATAAACATGGGGTACTGAGTTTATTAGTGTTGCCAACGCAAGAACAATTTAGCAAAGACTATCAAAACTTTAAACGTGTGCTAACTGAACAATAATCCCACTATTAAAGATTTATCCTTCAGATAAATAAATGCAAGAACTATATGCACAATGAAGTTCACTGACTTGCTGGTAGTTGCAAAAAACTATAACCACTCAAATGTGCATTAAGGAACTGGGTAAATAATCATGGTACGTGCAAATATTAAAAAGAATGAGGTAGATCTACATGTGCTGATGTGGAAATCTGTTCACACTGTGTTGAGACTAAAGCAAGTTACAGAATATAAACTTATACTAAGATGCCATTTGTGAAAACAATAGATATAAATGTATATGCATATATTTGTTTGCATTTGCACTGGAAATACCAGAAAGGATAAAACAGAAACTCTATCTGAGGTTATTTTTGTGGGAGGCGGAGGTTTTTATTTATTTATTTATTTATATTTTGTTGAAGTATAGTTGATTTACAATGTTGTGTTAGTTTCAGGTGTACAGCATAGTGATTCAGTTATATATATGTTCTTTTCCAGATTCTTTTCCGTTATAAGTTATTACAAAATATTGACTATAGTTCCCTGTGCTATACAGTAGGACCTTGTTGTTTATTTTTTAAAAATTTAATTTAATTAATTAATTTATTTTTGGCTGTATTGGGTCTTCATTGCTGTGCACGGGCTTTCTCTAGTTGTGGGGAGTGGGGGCTACTCTTCATTGCGGTGTGCAGGCTTCTCATTGTCGTGGCTTCTCTTATTGCGGAGCACGGGCTCTAAAAGTGCGGGCTTCTGTAGTTGTGGCTCGCAGGCTCTAGAGCGCAGGCTCAATTGTTGTGACGCATGGGCTTAGTTGTTCCGCGACATGTGGGATCTTCCTGGACCAGGGCTCTAACCCATGTCCCCTGCATTGGCAGGTGTATTCTTAACCACTGTACCACCAGGGAAGTCCCTATCTATTTTATATATAGTAGTGTGTATATGTTAATCCCAAACTCCTAATTTATCCCTCCCCACCTTTCCCCTTTGGTAACCATAAGTTTGTTTTCTATATCTGTGGGTCTATTTCTGTTTTGTACATAAGTTCACTTGTATAATTTTTTTAGATTCCACATATAAGTGATATCATATGATATTTGTCTTTGTCTGGCTTACTTCACTTAGTATGATAATCTCTAGGTCCATCCATGTTGCTGTAAATGGCATTATTTCATTCTTTTTCATGGCTCAGTAATATATGTGGGGATAGAGATTTTGTTGGGAGATTTTTATCTTCTATTTTATAACTTCTCTTCCTTCTGACTTTTCACCAGCTGACTCCTGGGCTAATGGTACACAGAATTCAGTGGCCACACATAATCCAGACTTGACAAAAATACAGACTTGAAAAATACAGAATACAGACTTGACAAAACGAGTTCAGCAAAGTCACTAAACAAGCAAGAAGTCTAAAACAAACATAGGATTGTACAAATAATTAATAAATCACAGTGAGAGTAAGAGAGAAGAAGAAATACAGGGTGCGTGAGATCAAAAGAGATTGACTGAAAAGTTTTTTGCTAATCTAATGTGACTTTTCCTCTGATAAACAGTAATTATGTGCCAGAATACTGTTAATGAGTTTTCTAGTGTTGTGGGCCAAGGAATGTAAGCTGTGTAACAAGCATTTTCTCAGACTTACCGATTCCTTTAATCAGGTGGCAGTTTGGAAGGTCTACAGATTCTACTTCTCGGGAAGCCTTAAGTCGATTCCTGTTAAAAAAAAAAATCTATCTGTTTACATATTCCCTGCTTTGTAGCAGAAAGGGTTTAAAGAGGCTTACAGCAATACATAAAACACAGCATAAATCTAAAGCAGATAAAAGAGAAAATAGAAAACAAGCGTAGGAACATAAAATAGCACCAGAAATGAAATTACAATAAAAATGCATATCACAAAGTTCTATATGTGGACATGGGTCGTAAAAGGAAGCCAATAATTCAACAAATACAACTTGGAATGCAAGTTCCTATGCAAATGTAAACACGGCACCAGGTCCCATTTGTCACAGCTCCTGTGTTGTGGGAAGAGCTTCAGATGTAGAACCAGAAGCCCTGTCTTCCTTCTGAGGACCCAGAGGAGCTATAAAATGCCCAGACCCTCTGCAAAATGACACAGTGACTGAAAGCAGGCCAAGAGAAAATGGCATTGTTCAGAGCCTGGTTCACAGAAGATACCTCATAAATAGTTATTAAGAAACAAGTGGAGAAAGGTCCCATCCCCATGACTGTTTATTGGGGTGAGAAGGTTGGAGAGCACCAACTACTCTAGACAAACTACTTGCTGTTGTAATTTCATAAAAACGGAAGTGAAGAAATAATGAGAAAATGTTGAATTCTAATAAAGCATCTTCCCTCCTCCTTCCCACCCTGGAGTACAGGGCCACCAAGCAAGGTGAGCAAACACATCTGGGCTCTATTGTTTGAAGGCTTTCCCTATTCTCACTGTCTCACCTTCTCTTTCTGTTCTCCACATCCACAAAGAATGACAAGTGTGCCTGCCGAGTAGTTTACATGTTTCAAAGTGGTTCACATGTACCACACGTTTAAGAGACAATATGACAATTTGCCAGGTGTCTCTCTCCTATTCATATCCTTGCCATCTTCCGACTTCTAGACACCGAATATGGGGAAGGCTACTGGTTTCTTGGCAAGATGGAAGAAGCCGAGGCCTGGACAACCCAGAATTACCAACAGGTGGTGGCAACTATATATTTTGGCAATTCATATATATATATCCATATATATATGAAAGTTTCCAATTAAATTGTTAATCAGTATGTATTTGGAATCATATAACTCAAATACTGTTAAACTTCTTGAAACAACATAGCAATAAAGCAATAAAATAAAAATAAATGAATAAAATAAAGATATAAATATATTAATGTAATAGAAAAAATAAAGAAAATAACATATAAAAAATTTAAATAAAGCAGTAAAAAAAAAAATACAAAAAAACCTCAAGTCTACGAGTCCCAGCAGTGATTTAAAGGGGAAAACAAGTACATTTAGCCTAACATAAGTAGTAGCAGTAATATTAGTGAGGAGGATGCTGCTGATAATCATGGGTGGTAAAAGGAAATCAATACTAAGAAGGGCCAACATGTATTGAGCCTACCACTGTTCTATGTGATTTACCTGAATGAATTCATTTAATTCTTAAAACAAACCGAAGAAGTAGGTACCATTATCCCTATTTTAGAGATGAGGAAAATGACTTCCCTGAAGTTCAGCACCCAGCCAGGAAGTTCCACCCAGAGGCTCTAATCTGCTGTTGTACTTTTCTCAGAAAGGGGTGAAGAGACCACGTTTCTGTCATAGCAGCAAGACTGCATGACCTTCGGCAGGTCAATTCATCTCTGCAGGCCTTAGTCTTCTTTATGTATAAAAATAAGGATGAGACTAAATGACCTCCAAGGTTTATTGACATTGTGTGATTCCAGAAACAGATGTAAATTTAAGTCAGTAGGTCACAGCTGAAGTTTCATCAAGTTTCTGTATCATGTGTTGGTTTGGGTGTCAATTTTATACAACTTACTTTTATGCCCATTTGACTAAACAAAGATGGGGTAATGTTAATTACCATCTACCTTTCTCAAAAAATTCTATGGATAAAATAAAATTCCTATGTGTTTGGACACTTTGGTGTGGGGTATTTTTCAGAGTCAACTTAGGTTTGCATCAATGACTGATGATTACACTTTGTTAACAGGACGATCTTCATCAGCTAGTTTAGTTGTACAATATCATCTCTAGATAGGCAGACTGCCCGCTATTAAAACTGAAGAGTAACACAAGGACTGTTACTAGTTAATCAAGTCATTTTTTCTTGTGTTTCCTTTATGATTAAAGAGAGAGGATTTTGCTTCCATCCTTTGTGGCCCATCAAGACTTTCAGCAGAAAACTGCTAGGCTTTTTGCCTGGCAGAACTATCAGTTCCCTACTCATTAGTGGACTTCTGTACTCCAGAGTGGCAGACCCTATTAGCTAACAAACATAAAGCCATTCACACCCCTTTCTTCCTTGCTCTTTTCCACTGCAGAAGCGGGCAAGACAAATATTTGCTTCCAGCCCCCTTTGTACTTTAGGGGTAATCATATGACCCATCCTTTTGGGAAAGATAAATTTATTACTGGTATAAAAGGCAGACACAAGAAGAGAGCTAACTGGCAACACTCCTCCCTTCTTCATGATTTGACCATATATGTGGTACTTGGGACTACAGCAATCATTCAGCATCCTTAACACAAGTGTGAGGACACAAAGCCAACAGTGGAGGATCAAAGAACAAAAATATCAGAACCTAGTTCCTTGATGTGATCACTGACTCAGTGGACAAGCTCTAGGATGAATGACTCACAGAGTTTGTATCATGTGAGAAAAGCAAGCTTCAATATGTATAAGCTACCATTAATTTGAGGTATGCTACTTGCAGCTGAAAGCACTCCTAAATGATAACAGATTTAAGAAGTTTGGAGAATATACAAGAGAAAGCTATACAAACTCTTTGGACTAGCAGTTCAATAAGCCTACATATATTAATGCCAAAAACAGATAAATAAATAAGTGGTACAAACACAAATAAGTCATATTTTTGCAGCAGCCTATTTGCTCCCTAACACTTTACATCCACAGCATGCTTATGAACGTACTAGATCAGAGATGGTGTGGCAGTTGCCACTCTGTTGTCATGCAGACATTGCTAATCAATTACAGCACTCTTTCTCTTTAACTCAGAGCCAGCTTAGACACAATGTTCCAGGCCACCACTACTAGTCTATTAAAATGGACACTCTAGATGAAAGCTATTTGCTTTCTTTGTTCTAGGTTCCTTTTGTTTTTCTCACTTTCCTTTTCCTTTTCATTAGAATTTGGTTATTTTCCTTTTAGTTACGAGTATATGATAGGTGTAACACAGGAAAGAATGCATACTGCCTTCCTTCAACTGAGCCAGAAATCATTCCTCCAATGACCCCCATCAGAAACATGGACATCATGATTCTTAATCTGGGGTCCAGTGACCCTCACAGAGTCCATGGGTAAAATTCAGGGGTTTCTGAATTCTGATGGGGGGAAAAAACACATCTTTAGTTAAACCTCTGACTGAAACTGAGTATTTCTTTTGATGATGAGTGTAGGCAACAAACCACTGAGCTTTCTACTAGCAGTACCTGTGACTCTGTCACTAACATATTACAGACATTGTTTCATCACATTTTAGTTGTTGTAGAGATCTCAAAATACCATTTATACTCATCTCTGCTTCACAGTATCTGCTGTTAGGTATTCAACTACTTCTAAATCTACTTAAGGCTTTAATAAAGAAGGCCATGTTATATCCCACATTAGATTTTTTTTTTTATTTTTTTTTTGGTATGCGGGCCTCTCACTGTTGTGGCCTCTCCCGTTGCGGAGCACAGGCTCCGGATGCGCAGGCTCATCGGCCATGGCTCACCTCTCCCGTTCTGGACGCGCAGGCTCAGCGGCCATGGCTCACGGGCCCAGCAGCTCCGCGGCATGTGGGATCTTCCCGGACCGGGGCACGAACCCATGTCCCCTGCATCGGCAGGTGGACTCGCAACCACTGCGCCACCAGGGAAGCCCAGCATTAGATCTTTTAAATAGTTTGACAATAGAATTTAAGTATTTAAATTAGTATTAACTTAGATAGTATTTCAGTTTGGTTTGTAATCCTATGTATTTTATTTTATGCATTTAGAAACATGATGCTTGCTGAGAAGGAGTCAAGGCTTCATCAGACTACCAAAGGGATCTATGGCACAAAAAAATCTAAGAACCCCTGCTCCAACGTCATTGTCATCACAGGTAACTTTATTGAGCACTTACTACATGTCTGACATTGTTCTAGCACTTTACAAGAATGAACTCATTTATTTTTTACAGACCCTATATGGAGCATATAGTACTATTATCCCCATCCTACAGATTAGGACACTGAGGCACAGAAAGGTGAAATAAAAGCCAAGGTCTCATGAAAATAGTGGAGAATTCAGGCGAGCTAGCTACAAAGCATGAACCCTTAACCAACAGTCATTACCATGAAATGAATCTCTATTTCCTTCACTCAGGAAAAGGCATTACCCATCCAAAGTGGAATGGGTCACGGGCAGTTACTGATTATCTTGCCTCATCGTGTGGTAACAGTAAGGATGCACCAGTTTGGTGTGCCAATATGCTTTGAGCAAACTGGGAACACAGTGTTACTACCAGGTTTGTTCCATATCTCACTGCCTTTGAATTTACAAACCACTGATGGGGCTTTATCTTTTATGTACAGACTTAAATTCAGACAAACAGGGGCTTTATCTTTCACAAACAGACTTGTAAAACCCCTTGGAATTCACCCCTTGGTCCCCTGTAATGCTCATACTTAATTAAGAATTTGTGCTTAGGCTTTTAAAGCTGGGGAAAGTTTGCTCCAATGGCAGAGAAGAGAGGAGGCCATGGTGAAGCTGGGACAAACTATATTTGGAATCAGAAGACCTGGCTTAGAACACAGGTTTGGCACTAACTTCTGAACTAACTAGTCAGCCTCTCCAAGCCTCAGTTAATATTATGTATAATATAGGAAGGAAGACTGGAAGAAGGCAGGAAGGTAAAAGGGCTTTCTTTCCAAATGTCAGTAAATGTATGTTTTAGTTTAATATAATGAACTGCTGACATTTTCAACACAAAGACCAGCGAACAGTAGTCACACAATAAATAAGGAGGATGGTGGTTGAAAAAAAGTCTGCCCCTTCAGAAGTGTTCAAAAGCTGACTGGATAGCTTCTTGGTGGAGCTGTCATAAAAGGTGTCAAGCAACAAGCAAAAAGTTCAGATGCTTGTATTTGGAGTTCCTGCTCAGGCATAGGTCTCTGATATACTCAAGTCTCATGATTCATTCAAGGGTGTGTGCTTTGCAACAGGGAGCACTGGCCTGGGGACATGTGTATTTCTACTTTTTCCTTTATTGCTCCACGAGGGAGGAGTAGAAAAGTTGGGTATGACATGCTATCCTCCCCTGGGAACCTGAGCCAGTTATAGTTCAGAAGGAAAGAGACAACCTTGATTCCATTTATCCATGCAGGACATACTTACATACTAAAAAATCATTCACTGTTTATCTGAAATCCAAGTTGAAATTTAAGTGGGCACCCTGGGGGAGAGAAATAACCTGAGTGCCAAAGTGCCATCTCTAAAAATAGAATAATGAAATAGAAGGCAGCAGATGAGAGAAAAAAACAAACCAAAAACCTGTTTTTGAAGAGCCTTTCTTTATGTGGAGGTGGGAACATGCTGCTTTTCAAAATACTCTAAGGGTCTGAAAGGAGAAATATTATGCATTTAAGCACTCCACCAAACTTTGTAAATAGCAGGCACTTGATATTCTGCACTCATAGGGTTGCCAGATAAAATGCAAGATGCCCAGTTAAATTTGAATTTCAGATAAATAATGAATACTATTTTAGTCTAATTACATCCCAAATATTGCATGGGATATGCATATACTAAAAAATGATTTGTTGTTTATCTGACATACAAATTTAACTGGGTGTCCTACATTTTTATTTGCTAGATCTAGCCACCCATCATTCACCCCAGCATTCTCACATCAGCCAGTATAAGGCTTCAACTGTCCAATGAGGTTACAACGCTATGAAGTCACTGCTCAATAAAGTTTATTATAGTCACGTCTTTATAAAGAAAAGATGCATTCAAATTTAAATGATCTATCAGGTGCGTTCTATGTAAATAAGCTTTATTTACTTTTTCTTAGGTTCGCATCTACATTTATCATTTAAAGGGACTTGAATTTAAAACCTTAAGATTAGTAAGAAGAAAAAATTGACTGCTAATTGAGAAAACTTCAACTCATGGAAACACTGGTGGTTTGAACTTTAGGGATAATTTAATGAGCTTGAGAACTTTAGTGGTCCTGCCTTTGAAACTAAGAGCTGGACAGATCATACAAAATCACCTGACTCAATAACGTTCTGCAGAGCAGGATGGTCATTTATATAACATGAAAATTAAGCTCAACATGTCC
The DNA here is from genome assembly GCF_002837175.3 of Physeter macrocephalus. NCBI lineage: Eukaryota > Metazoa > Chordata > Mammalia > Artiodactyla > Physeteridae > Physeter > Physeter macrocephalus. Next base: position 60,317,610 of record NC_041218.1, read on the forward strand.
ATTTCTTACCAGTAAATGTTCCTCCTCCAACTCTGATGCTTCCTGTTGCATAGACACTGTTCCTCCTCCTGGCATCGCTTTATGAGCAGTTGAAGCTGCAGCTAAGACAGCAGATCTGGAAACTCTAGTATCACCTTGGCCTTACCCCTCATCCCTGGGGTTCCAGAGTTTGGGCCAAACTACTGCAAGACTTTAACTAGTTTCCCCAGGTCTATTTGCTCTCTATTCTGGTACTTGTCAACTCTAACTGCATGTTAGAATTTTCAGGAGAATTTTTTAAAATAAAAAATACTCATATCTGGGCCCCACCCAGAGCAACAGAATTGGAACTGCTGGGGATGCAGCCCAGACAGAAGGCCTCCAGGAGATCCTAAGGCTCAGCCAGGACTGAGAACCACTGCTCTACTCCAATCCAGCCTCCCAGGTCATCTCTACACAGCCCAACTGGTTATGCTTTAGATGGTTTAAACAGGTTCCTGTTTAAAAAAATAAAACACATACAGCAAACATTGATAGTTCCCCTTGGCCTATCTATGCAGGCCCCAATTTTTCAACGTAGATTTAACCATCTCAAAACCCTACTCCTACTGTTCTCATCCCTTAACTTTATGCTCCGCTCAAATCTAAACTTCCCCCGCCATTCCCTCTCTTCACGCTGCACTCTCCATCTGGGACTGCCTCCTTCATCCCCACTTGTGTTTCACCCATCCCTCAAGGCTAGTGTCAGATGTCTCTTCCTCCTGAACTCCACCTTCAGGAGTTGTAACTTCTCCTCCTTAAGCCAACAGGGGTTGGTTTGTACCTGTCCTGAACATCCTAATTTATCTGTTTTATTTCTCTCCTTCCCTTTAATAGGGTAAACTCTTCAAAGGTAAGAACGGTGCCTTACTCTATTACAGGAGGCTAAGAGTGCACAGCGTACAGAGAAGGTGCTCAGCATTTCTGGAATTCTTTCGCGTGAGGCTTAACATAATTTGAGTTGATAATTTAGAGACTATGACGTCTGATCACCCACGTTTTTTCCTTATAACTAAAACATGAGATGGACTAGGCGTGTCCTGTTTGGCATTCTGGCTTCAGTGTTCCCAGGCGAAGAGATAAATAAGGAAATGATGTAAGAACAGTAGCTGAATATCTCAAGTATCTTTGATCAACCGTGCCAAGGTTAGAGAGCAGAGGAAGAGTTTCTCAAACTCTGCAGGGGAGAGATGGAGAACAACTTTATTAAAGACGGAGGCTGGTTTGGGCAACAAAGAGAAGCAGCACCAATGACCTGAAATAAATCTTTATAATTAAAGTTTCAGTGCGTGAGTAATAGTTTTGTTTTCAAGTTAAAGCACTAGGTTCCCCCTCGGTAAATCGCAAAGCACTCGCTTGTCAACTTAGGTAAGAAATAACTGGGTTGGCGCAGCACAGGCTTACAAACTCGCTATGAAGTCTCGCGATTCAGCCCAAAGTGTGCCGGGTTTTGCTGGCGGCTGGGGGTTGGGGTGGAGGAGCTCCGCCGGCCAAGGAGCAGAGCGATGCAGAGGTCTTCCGCGGCCGCCGGTTCCGGGGTCCCCCCCTCGCGCGCAGCCCCGGCCACCCCGAGCCTGGGGACCCGAGAGGACCCCACCTACCTGAGCGCCAGGAGCCTCTCGCCCAGGAGCGCCAGCGCTATCCCCAGCAAACTCAGAGCCAGCAACCGCCCCATGGCGCGGAAGCCGCGCCGCCTCGCTCGGCCGGGCCCGGGAGCACTGTGGGCGGCGCCCGCGGTCCGGCTCTTGGGCGCGGGCCGCGCTCCGCCCCGAGGCCGGCGAGCCCGGTTCCTGCTCACAGGCCGCGGCGGCTCCGCCCTCGGCGCGGCCCTTGGCCTTTGTCACCGCGTACCTGCCTTTTGAGACACCTTCCCAGCAGTGGGAACCGTCCTTTCCCGCCCCTGGTTAGGCCAAGGGCGTGACACTTTGAATTCCTTCACCTCCCTTCACTAACAGACAACCCCACGGGAATCTCAAGCAGGCTGCAGGCCTTTCTCAGTTCTCGATTAATCTTCAAAGACATCCCTTCCGTCCTAGTCCGGTAAGAAACTTCTGGAGGACAGTTTTAAAGATTTTTTTTTTTTTTAATTACAGGAAAAGATACTGGGCCATGTCTTGTAAATACGTCATGTTGGAATCACTACTTTTTATAACAGGATGTAGATGGGAGGAAGGAAACATTCTATTAAGTAATGCTTCATCTAGGCTAGAGACCTAAAAACCTGGACACTATTTTATTTTATTATTATTTTTTGTCAGTGCCCTGCGGCACGTGGAATCCCGACCGGGGATTGAACCCGTGCCCCCTGAATTGGGAGCACCAGGGAAGTTCACCTGGACACTATTTTTGCTCTAAACTCAGTTTATGGGAATAAGACAAAAAAAAAAAAAACACCAAAAACAAACCCCATTTTAAAATTTAACAATCATAACGTGAATAAAGAAAGAAAAAAGTATAAAAGAGAACCTTCTCCGTTAAGATTGAGACAGTTATAATAAGTGAGTATGGCTGAAACAAGCTTCTGATGGTTGCCAGTACTTAATTGCCACCCTGTAGTATGTAGGCAGAAATGGTTACAACTGCCAATTTTCAACAAACATCGGTTTTATTAACAACCAGTAAATAAAAGCAGATGCCAGTTTCTCACCTGTTCTGCACCCAGAAAAAAAAGAGACCCCTCAGTTTCTGTATGTCTCTCAGTCCTAAGGGATATTAGGTTATATTGCATGGTAGATAGCAACATAGTTGTCCTTTGAAAGTCTGGGAGGCTTACCTTTTTTTATGTCATGGACCCCTCTGGCAGTAGTGAAATTATAGATACCTTCGCAGAATAACATAAATGCATTCAATAAAAAGTGTGGGGCTTCCCTAGTGGCGCAGTGGTTAAGAATCCGCCTGCCAGTGCAGGGGACACGGGTTTGAGCCATAGTCCAGGAGGATCCCACGTGCCGTGGAGCAACTAAGCCCCTGTGCCACAATTACTGAGCCTGCACTCTAGAGCCCGCGAGCCGCAGCTACTTGAAGCCCACACGCCCTAGAGCCTGCGCTCTGCAACAAGAGAAGCCACCGCAATGAGAAGCCCACGCACCACAGCAAAGAGTAGCCCCCGCTTGCCGCAACTAGAGAAAGCCCACACGCAGCAACGAAGACCCAATGCAGCCAAAAATAAATAAATAAATAATTTTAAAAAATTATTACGCACCACAGCAAAGAGTAGCCCCCGCTTGCCGCAACTAGAGAAAGCCCACACGCAGCAACGAAGACCCAATGCAGCCAAAAATAAATAAATAAATAATTTTAAAAAATTATTTTAAAAAGGTGCAGATTGCAAAGGAGACCAATTACATTCAAATGCAATTATCAAAGTAGTCTTAAAAGTTTGTGCTATAGTAATATAATAGTGTAATGTGTGCTACATTATTAACACATTAAATAACGAGATCTAGCAACATTCTTTCAAATAACGATGAGCATAAATGTTATTTCAAGATGTCTGCAGCATTATAATGAAATAATGAACATAACTTATTTACATTAGTAACAAAGTCACAAGTATTGCTAATGCTTCTGAGATTTTATTTGTTTTCTACTTTCATAATTGAAGGAAATGTTAAATTCCTTTAGAAATCAAGATTTTTTTCCCTTCATTCAAGGTCATGAACACCCCAGATTCTATCCATGGACCATTTTGGTTAAGAATTTCACCATAGTTACCCTATGACTGGATAGGTGTTGGTGGGATCTCTTCTCTAGGGACGTTTTTAATGTCAATCTTTGGGGACAGAGAAAAATCTCATATATGAAATCAGAATTTAGAATGAGGACCTAAAGAAGAAGGCCTGAGACTGTGGCCAGGGCTTCTGTATTAGTTCTGAGAGTCTTGTTCCAAGGTTTCTGAATAGTGACTAGTATATAAAATTATTCCTCTTGGACTCTAGGTCAAGAGCTAGGCTCCAGTGTCTTTCAAATGTATCACAAAATGAGGAAACCATAAATTGTAAATAAGATTACCTTGTTGTGTGCTGTTCCCCTTTTGCTATTCCCAGGCATTTAAAAAAGTCATGTGCTTAATAATTCATCCTGGTTTCAGCTGAAATTAAAGGGCCAAAGGTCTGTTTCTTTCAGGATATACTCAGGGTAGCGAAATACAGCTTTTGTGCTTACTTCCCCTTCTTGCCCGTGGCAGACATCACTAATTGATTCTACCAATGTTTCTCACTAAGCCTAGACTTGTCCTCACATCTTTTCAAACAACAACAGAAGAAAAATAAAAATCTCTGAGGTAGCTGCTAACAGATTTCAATTCAGGATGAAGCCTACTCACCGTCTTGGGCCACCACAATGCCCTGGGGTTTAGGATGGAGGCATTTGTGGTAAAGAACCAGGCTTTCAAGTCCAGCAAAACCTACCAAACCTCATTCTCAGAGAATCTTGGAGAATCCTCAGTTTAATTTTATTAACTCGACCAGTGAGTTCCCTCAAACTTGATCTCCTAATTCCCCCATTCTGTGTGTGAAGAGTACTGTAGCTCCATTACTCTTCCTCTTTCTGAGTTGCTCTTGAAGCAACTTCTGCAAAAGTAACCCCATCCTTATCCCTATCCCTACCACCCTGCCAGAGCTAAGAATCACCTTTTCTCATGGCTGGGTGGGGAAGAGAGATGTTTTCTGATTTGGAAATCAGCAGCCTAATTTCTTCATCGTAAGAGGATGGAGAAGCCTGGTCATTAAATTTTATAGTATATACGGGTGATTACATTTTATTGTATAGCTTACCCATCTTTTGAGATAACTGAGATTTATAGGCTACACCAAGAACCTAAACCTCAGCTAATGTTATTTCATGGGAAAAATGGTGTCTGACTCCCAAATAACCATGTTACCCAATACAAAACAAACTTGTTTTGGAACTTGTTTGTATGCTGGCAACTCTTTACACTTGGTTTGAAAGAGTATTTCTCAAATAATGACGTATAACTAGTTTGTAATTAGAAATTAATGGTTGTTAAGCAAAATTTCAGAAATAATAATAGCTTTTATCGCTGCTTCTCAAACTATGTGTGGTGAAGGACAGGGTTTCTTTTTGCCTTTGTAAAGTCAAATGAAAGTGAATTACTAGAAAATGAAGTAAAAATTCAGACATACAAAATACAAGCCCAAATCTTTTATTATTTGATTCAACAGATGTAAAATTACTTTGTCAAATTCGTGTAACAGTTTCTAAATGCTTATTCTCAAATTTTCATACTTATGTCACCATGGACCAGAAACAAAGCATTCACAGACCAAAAATGGTCCTTCGAACACATAAGTGGACTGCCTTTCATGATTGTACTTTTAACTCTTTAAAGTTCTTTGCAGTATATTATCACATGTAGTATTCCCAGTAATTTGTGAAATAGGTTTCTTGTGATTATTGTCATTTTATATAATATATTATGGGGCGTTGGTCCCTCCACATCCTTTTTATTTCTTTCCTCTCCTTACCTCTTTCTTTCTTTCTTTCTTTCTTTCTTTCTTTCTTTCTTTCTTTCTTTCTTTCTTTCTTTCTTTCTTTCTTTCTTTCTTTCGGACACGCAGGCTCAGCAGCCATGGCTCACGGGCCCAGCCGCTCCGCGGCATGTGGGATCCTCCCGGACCGGGGCACGAACCCGTGTCCCCTGCATCGACAGGCGGACTCCCAACCACTGCGCCACCAGGGAAGCCCCCTCTTTTTTTATTTTAAAGGAGTCAGATCTTTAGATCTTTTAACACAAAAATACATGGAAAAGTGTTATAAAAGATTATTATTATCAGTAAAAGAAAGATTTACTTTGTAGAGGCTTCACACTAGGGCTTCTTGGAGGGTAAAGGAGACTTTCCCACCACCAAGTCATTTTCTGAGAATTCCAATATACTAAAAAGTGAAGAAATGCCATAACAGAAACAGAAAATTGTTGTATATATTTTAAAATATTTATAGTCAACAAATTAACATTCTTCAAATATTAGGTTGAACAATATGAACTTGCTGTTTGTAGAGGTCAAAAACACACAAACGTAAAATAAAATTTTATGTGCTAGTCACAAAATAATTATGCATTTTGTAAAAAATATTCCTGGTTTATTACAGGAGGAGTGGCCCAGTAAAATGAATGAGTTTTTAAAATTCTGGATAAAAACAAGAAAGAGGAAGTGGAACCTGTGTTAAATCATCCTAATATTCTTGTATGTGTGGGAAGAGAGCAGAGATACTGGATAACTTTAAACTTTCTTAAGGTAAGATGCTAAAAGGAAAAGAGCAGTGTGTAAGTTAAAAAGCAAAAAAAGTATGAGTTTTTTCAATTGTGTCAATGTATCTCTAGAACAGATGAATAAACAATTTTGAGTTAAAGTTGAAAGTTAACCAGATGGTCGACTAGACCCAAGCCTCTTTCTACAGAGGGCTGTCAGATTTGCTGCCTCTCTTCCAGGAGCAGTTGGACCCCAGATGGAGAGGTCAGAGGGTAAAAAATGTTGGGAGAGAGAAAAGTTGGGGAGACCAGAAACAAAAACTCCCGATCTCCTTCAGAGGCTGACTCAGTATGGCCTGAACTCTATGGAAAAAGTTAAGATATGTTCTGTTCATTCTAGGAAATACATGCATGTTTCCCATTGTCTAATAGCAATAGTGTTTCTAGTTATCTATAAATAAACCATATGTGCAACCTCTTTCAGAGTAACTACCACAGCTGTTACTTATTGAACATTTCCCATTCCAACAGGCTTTTCATACACGACCTCTTTTAATTCCTATAACAACCATTTAGATTAGTTATTAATATTGTTATTATCTCCAATTTGTGAGTTATGAAACTGAGGCCAGGGGTTAAGTATCTTGCCCAGGGCTACACACCTAGAAAATGGTGGAACCAGAATCCAATATAAGAAAATACATATTAAAAATTCCTTCTTTCTCAGGGGACATCAGTCTTTGTTTTCTTAAGGGCTTCAAACTAATAGGATGAGGCCCACCCACATTATGGAGAGTAATCTTCTTCACAGAAATAATGCCATCTGCAGTGACATGGATGGACCTAGAGATTGTCATACCAAGTGAAGTAAGTCAGAGAAAGAGAAATATTGTTTGATATTGCTTATAAGTGGAATCTAAAAAGAAATGATACAAATGAACGTACTTACAAAACAGAAACAGACTCACAGACTTAGAAAATAAACTTATGGTTACCGGGGGTGGAGGGGTGGAGGGAAGGGATAGTTAGGGAGCTTGGGATTGACATGTACACGCTGCTATATTTAAAAAGGATAACCACATGTGGCATTGAGGGTTTGAGGAGGTGGCTCGCGGGGGTGAGGCGTTTAGGTGCGTGGCCTCCCCACTCTTGTTGGGTGATGTAACACAGACCTTGGAGCCAGATTTGCTCGGTTTGTACCCCCGCCCCAACATTTACCTGCTCTGTGGCTTTGCGCAACTCAGGTAGCATGAATCTCATCAGCACAGAGAGAAAGCTTCACTGAAAACTCACTACAGGGTGGGTGGCGGGGGAAGCCGGATTCCACGACAGCAGCAGTGGGGCTCGTGGCACGAATCACGGCCTGCAGGCCGCCCCGGGCAGTCTCGTCTACCTGCAGCTTGTAGACCCTCAGGCTTAGGAACTGTTTCAAGCACACAACCTTGAGAGAGTAAGGTGTTCTTCAGAGACCATCTGTACTGAATCCGTGACTGAAGCCAGTGAAGACCTCTATATAAACGTTTAAGATTCTGGCAGCACATGTGGAGACCTACTCTTTCAGACACCAGCTGCTGGAGACAGCCTCATAGACAAATTGCTCCCAAGTCAGCCTGTTCTAGCTGAACAGCTATTGTAGACCCTCATAATCTGACTTTGTAATGGAGACTGCCACATTCACTGCCGTGGGGCTGAAATGGTCTTGGTGCTTCAGCCGGGTGTCAGGCCTGAGCCTCGTAGGTGGGAGAGCCAAGTTCAGGACAATGGTCCACCAGAGACTTCCCAGCCCCATGTAATATCAATCGGTGAGAGCTCTCCCAGAGATCTCCATCTCAACGCTAAGGCCCAGCTCCACTCAACGACCAGCAAGCTCCAGGGCTGGACATCCTATGCCAGACAACTAGCAAGACAGGAACACAACCCCACCCATTAGCAGAGAGGCTGCCTAAAATCATACTAAGTTCACAGACACCCTAAAACACACCACCAGATGCGGTCCTGCCCACCAGAAAGACAAGATCCAGCCTCATCCACCAGAAAACAGGCACCAGTCCACTCCACCAGGAAGCCTACACAACCCACAGAACCAACCTTACCCACTGGAGGCAGACACCAAAAACAACGGGAAGTACGAACCTGCAGCCTGCAAAAAGGAGACCCCAAACACAATAAGTTAAGCAAAATGAGAAGACAAAGAAATACACAGCAGATGAAGGAACTAGGTAAAAACCCACCAGACCAAACAGATGAAGAGGAAATAGGCAGTCTACCTGAAAAACAATTCAGAGTAATGATAGTAAAGATGATCCCAAATCATAGAAATAGAATGGAGAAAATACAAGAAACGTTTAACAAAGACCCAGAAGAACTAAAGAGCAAGCAAACAATGGTGAACGACACAATAAATGAAATTAAAAATTCTCTAGAAGGAATCAACAGCAGAATAACTGAAGCAGAAGAACGGATAAGTGACCTGGAAGATAAAATAGTGGAAATAACTACTGCAGAGCAGAATAAAGAAAAAAGAATGAAAAGAA
>NC_041218.1:60327040-60328012 GCF_002837175.3 Physeter macrocephalus
AAAACAAGACCCATATATATGCTGTCTACAAGAGACCAACTTCAGACCTAGGGACACATACAGACTGAAAGTGAGGGGATGGAAAAAGACATTCCATGCAAATGGAAATCAAAAGAAAGCTGGAGTAGCAATTCTCATATCAGAAAAACTAGACTTTAAAATAAAGACTATTACAAGAGACAAAGAAGGACACTACATAATGATCAAGGGATCAATCCAAGAAGAAGATATAACAATTGTAAATATTTATGCACCCAAAATAGCAGCACCTCAGTACATAAGGCAAACACTAACAGCCATAAAAGGGGAAATCAACAGTAATACAATCATAGTAGGGGACATTAACACCCCACTTTCACCAATGGACAGATCATGCAAAATGAAAATAAATAAGGAAACACAAGCTTTAAAAGATACATTAAACAAGATGGACTTAATTGATATTTATAGGACATTCCTTCCAAAAACAACGGAATACACCTTCTTCTCAAGTGCTCATGGAACATTCTCCAGGATAGATCATATCTTGGGTCACAAATCAAGCCTTGGTAAATTTAAGAAAATTGAAATAGTATCAAGTATCTTTTCCGACAACAATGCTATGAGACTATATATCAATTACAGGAAAAAATCTGTAAAAATTACAAACACATGGAGGCTAAGAAATACACTACTTAATAACCAAGAGATCACTGAAGAAATCAAAGAGGAAATCAAAAAATACCTAGAAACAAATGACAATGAAAACACGACGACCCGAAACCTATGGGATGCAGCAAAAGCAGTTCTAAGAGGGAAGTTTATAGCAATACAATCCTACCTCAAGAAACAAGAAAAATTTCAAATAAACAACCTAACCTTACACCTAAAGCAAATATAGAAAGAAGAACAAAAAAACCCCAAAGTTAGCAGAAGGAAAGAAATCATAAAGATAAGATCAGAAATAAATGAAAAAGAAATGAAGAAAACGAT
>NC_041218.1:60328253-60328480 GCF_002837175.3 Physeter macrocephalus
TGAACCAGGAAGAAATAGAAAATATAAACAGACCAATCACAGCACTGAAATTGAAACTGTGATGAAAAAATCTTCCAACAAACAATAACCCAGCACCAGACGGATTCTCAGGCAAATTCTATCAAACATTTGGAGAAGAGCTAACACCTATCCTTCTCAAACTCTTCCAAAATATAGCAGAGGGAGGAACACTCCCAAACTCATTCTACAAGGCCACCATCACCCGG
>NC_041218.1:60328836-60330016 GCF_002837175.3 Physeter macrocephalus
CTCCCAAACTCATTCTGTGAGGCCACCATCACCCTGATACCAAAACCAGACAAAGGCGTCACAAAGAAAGAAAACTACAGGCCGATATCACTGATGAACATAGATGCAAAAATCCTCAATAAAATACTAGCAAACAGAATCCAACAGCACATTGAAAGGATCATACACCATGATCAAGTGGGGTTTATTCCAGGAATGCAAGGATTCTTCAATATATGCAAATCAATCAACGTGATACACCATATCAACAAACTGAAGAAGAAAAACCATGTGATCATCTCAATAGATGCAGAGAAATCTTTTGACAAAATTCAACACCCATTTATGATAAAAACCCTGCAGAAAGTAGGCATAGAGGGAACTTTCCTCAACTTAATAAAGGCCATATATGACAAACCCACAGCCAGCATCGTTCTCAATGGTGAAAAACTGAAACCATTTCCACTAAGATCAGGAACAAGACAAGGTTGCCCACTCTCACCACTCTTATTCAACATAGTTTTGGAAGTTCTAGCCACAGCAATCAGAGAAGAAAAAGAAATAAAAGGAATCCAAATCAGAAAAGAAGAAGTAAAGCTGTCACTGTTTGCAGATGACATGATACTATACATAGAGAATCCTAAGGATGCTACCAGAAAACTACTAGAGCTAATCAATGAATTTGGTAAAGTAGCAGGATACAAAGTTAATGCACAGAAATCTCTTGCATTCCTATGTGCTAATGATGGAAAGTCTGAAAGAGGAATTAAGGAAACACTCCCATTTACCATTCAAAAAAGAATAAAATACCTAGGGATAAACTTACCTAAGGAGACAAAAGATCTGTATGCCGAAAACTATAAGACCCTGAGGAAGAAATTAAAGATGATACAAACAGATGGAGAGATATAAAGAGAAATGAAGACAACAATAGTAAAGATCAATAAAACTAAATGCTGCTTCTTTGAAAAGATAAACAAAATTGATAAACCATTAGCCAGAGTCATTAATAAAAAAAGGGAGAAGACTCAAATCTATAGAATTAGAAATGAAAAAGGAGAAGTAACAACTGACACTGCAGAAATACAAAGGATCATGAGAGATTACTACAAGCAACTATATGCCAATAAAATGGACAACCTGGAAGAAATGGACAAATTCTTAGAAAAGCACAACCTTCCAAGACTGAACCAGGAAGAAA
>NC_041218.1:60330764-60342310 GCF_002837175.3 Physeter macrocephalus
TTAAAAGCTTTTGCACAGCAAAGGAAACCATAAACAAGATGAAAAAACAACCCTCAGAATGGGAGAAAATATTTGCAAATGAAGCTACTGATAAAGTATTAATCTCCAAAATATACAAGCAGCTCATGCAGCTCAATATCAGAAACACAAACAACCCAATCAAAAGTTTCTGAAGAACCTAGGGGCAGGACAGGAATAAAGACATAGACGTAGAGAATGGACTTGAGGACTGGGGGTGGAATGATAAGCTGAGACGAAGTGAGAGAGTGGCATTGACATATAAACACTACCAAATGTCAAACAGATAGCTAGTGGGAAGCAGCTGCATAGCACAGGGAGATCAGCTCGGTGCTTTGTGACCACCTAGAGCGGTGGGATAGGGAGGGTGGGAGGGAGATGCAAGAGGGAGGGAGTATGGGGATATATGTATACGAATAGCTGATTCATTTTTTTATACAGCAGCAACTAACACAACAATGTAAAGCAATTATACTCCAATAAAGATGTTAAAAAAATAAAAACAATAATAAAAATAAAAAGTATAACCAACAAGGACCTGCTGTATAGCACAGGGAACTCTGCTCAATGTTATGCGGCAGGCTAGATGGGAGGGGAGTCTGCGGGAGAATGGATACGTGTATATGTATGGCTGAGTCGCTTTGCTGTGCATCTGAAACTGTCACAACAGTGTTAATTGGCTATATTCCAATATAAAAGAAAAAGTTAAAAAAACAAAAACAAATGAACAAAAAACACCTCATTTCCAAAACAAAAAACCCCCCCTCATTTCCACCCTGATATATTTTTTAATTGTCAAATTAAAGGATTTTTATTCCTTTGCTATTTATGGTAAGAGCAGAGATGAATTAGCTATAGCGAGAGTTATAGAAAATGTCCTCGTGTCAACTCTCATGAAAGAGCATCTTTAAAATTGGGTTACTTTTTATACTTTTCCTCTGCCTGCTTGCACTACTTCCCTTCACATTTATTGAGTATGTTCTGCATCTCCAAGCAGTTACTGGGAACTCAAAATAAAGGAGGCATACCTTCCTGCCTTGGTGGAGATCATAATCTAGTGGGAGAGAAGGCACCTGAGCAAACATGTACAATGTTATCTGTCAAGGGCTAAGAACTTTGATTTTTATCCTGTATGTGCTGCAAAGCCACTAAAACTGTCGTGGTTGGGGCGCAGGTTGGAAAAGAATTTCCAGACACAAGGCAGAATGTAAGGAAGATAGAGTTTATTAAAGAGAAGGGTCGCTGCAAGAATAGCGGGCTGACTTCGTGGTAGCCAGGGAAAGTCAACAATGAGCATGGGTTGCTTGTCTGTTTTTATAGCCAGGGAATGTGCAAGTCATCTGCTGACTGGGCAGAGTATGTATACATTCAGTGTGCTGAGAGGCAGAAAAACGGGGCAAATGTCTTTCCTTATATGGGATGGGAAAGGGACCGGGCATGCTGCTTGCGAGGGCTCTGGGACACTGCAGTGGTCACATTGTGACAGAGTGATAGGAGTCCTGTAACTCTTTGTTCTGGCAATATTGGCCCTTTGAGTTTATCTTCTTCTTTGTCTTTGGAGCACACTACAAAAGCCTTTTAAGGAAGGGAGAAACAGTGTTTCACAAAGGTCACTCTGATGGCTGTTGGAGGGTGAGTTGGGTAGAGTCTACTTCCTAAGTCTCCTTGAGAGAAGATATGAACAAGGCTGAGGCAGTGGGGAGGGAGGACAAGGAGCAGATTTAAAGAATTTCAGAGATTGAATGGATGGAAATAGGTACTGATAAGACGTGGGGGAGAACAACGTGTGTTGTTCAAATGTGTAAATGGGGATACACTAACTGTGATGGGAGAGGAACAGATTGGGTTGGCATGGACAGGGGAAGATTGATGAGCACCTTTGATGTGCTCTAAGCCCAGGAGAAGATTGCAGACAACTTTTTAGTGCTTAGGAATGAGGTCTTGTCTGGACATGGAAACGTGGGGTTCGTTAGCAGAGGGCACAGCAAGTTGTGTAGAGGATCTTCAGGAAGGGTTGAGGTTGTAGCCTGAAGCAAAGTGACATATGTAAAAATCCTAAGTGGCTAGGAGGCAGGTTGAAAAGTAGGAAGTAGGATGGAGAATTAGACATTGAACTGAGGTTTAGGGATCACCTTAAACTAGGGAAAGCAGATACTGGCATAGAGGTGATCATTTTCCTTTTCTCCTGAATCGGAATGTGGCCTTGAAGTTCTTTATACCACAGTGCTCCAGGCAGTCATTCCCTGACCATGGAGAAGGCAACCTATTTGCTATCTATCCCTTTATACGGACTGGGAACAATGTGGATGGTGGAGGTGATAGAGGATTGGAAAGAAATCTCCAGGGTTATCTGTGCTTGGCATAATACAGCCCCTCTCCTGGCCTCTGTACCTCCATGGACAAGAGAGCCCTGGAACAACTCACCTCCTCACCTCCAATATCTGTTTCATCTCATTAGGCCCTTTATCCCTATGTTATGTGGTCACGTGGAGAAGCGCAGTCTTCCTAGTCAGCCTTCATCCTGCAGACTCTTCCCATATGGCAGGGTACTTTCTCCCATCTCCCTATCCTCCCCCACCCCCAACTTCCAAAACACTTTTGTTGTGTCCTCTGAAACCCATAGTCAGTCATTAACAAAATCCCCTATGTTCTGAAACGTCGTCTCTAAATACTCTTTTCAACTTTCTGTGTTACCTACTGACCCCCCCAGCCCCAGGATACTTCCCCATCTGTCCTAGATGGTTCTGCTCCCATTCACAATCGCTCCCTTTTATACTATACTGCCAGAATGCTCGGTGATTTTAACATCCTTGTGTGTAACCTTTCCAGACTTACATTTTCAGTTCCACAATTGCCTTTCCTCCAGTGCCCTTGTCTCTACCCTACTTCGCTGCCTACTTCTATGGTTATACTTTAAGATTTTGCTTTTACCACTAATCACAACAATTCTAAAATCTTACTTTTAAGATCTCATTTTCCAGCTACCATCTTTTATCTTTTAGTTCATTCCTTCTGGTACTCCACTTTTTGAAAACTTCTTTGACCTTGTTTTGATATCTGACTGTTTTTTAAAATGGTTGCCTTTCACCCCAAACACTCCATTTTGCATAGTGCTGATTCTTTATAGTGTGCTTTTTCACTGAAATAGCTATATATAAATCCAGTGTAGTAGACTGTAAGTATATATGTTTTTCCTAAGTTCTGAGGGCTACCATATACTTGTATCTAGTAAGAACTACTGAAAAACAATTTTGATAATTTCGTCAAGTTGGTAAATTTTCTGAAAAACGCATGACTTCTTCCTTTGAGTACCTTTTCTTGCCATTTATTTGTTTTGTTCTGGTGAACAGCTTTGTCATGCAGGCTGACAAAAAGGGGTGCAGGTGATAGAACTGGGCCTGCCACAGGAAACAGGAAGAGTATCACAGTTTTAGGCGAGAGACTCAAAGCCCATTCAAGGAGACATCTGAGGAACAGAAGTAAAGATGAGCAGATAATCAGATTCTGGGGCCAGCCCTTGACACTGTAGGGGACATCATGAACCTAACTGCAGCTTGGGAAGACAGGCCAGCGTTTTAACAAGTGGAAGTTGAAAGCACCCATTTCTAGGGTCAGAGAAGGGACAGTGATGGGTGGTAGGAGAGGTCGAGAACGTTCTCCCTAGAGGCAGAGTCACAAAGACCAAGGCACTGCTCCCTCGGCAGATGCTTCCGTTTCCAGGGACCCCATCCCCTGTGCTAATGGACTATGTGTGTACAGCACAGGCAAGCAGGAGGAATTTAGATTTTATTTAATATGTTTTATTTTAGGAGAATTGACATAAGGATCTTAAGGAATTACTTTTGGAGACCTATTTCATTTTCTGCCTTTCATTTATTTTTCCTGCAAGCACTGTTTTATTATTATTATCATTATTTTTTTTTTAAGCCTGTGCATTTTCTTTTCATTATTTTATATTTCACAGAAGCTCTGGAGCTTGAATTTGCCTGGCTGCCTTGCGGGGAGAGGAGCTCACTTTTGGTGTGGGAGTTAGGGGCAGGGCTCTTTCTTCTTTCAAACACAGATAGTGGTTATCCTCCATGTTTACTTAATATTTTATGACTTGAAAACATAATGACTGTTTACATGAAATATGATTAAATTGCAGAGATGGAGGGGGGATGCTAAATTAAGTCCTCAGTATTCTTTGTAACCTTATATTTCATTTCAAGTAACCTCTCCTACATTCCAAAATTTAGAAAGTAAGTCGTGTGACTGTTCTAAGTGAGAAGAAGTTGAAGTTACTTGAATATCTTAAAAGTGGAAAATGAAGCCAATTCTAGCAACATGAGGCACTGCATAGAGGCCCATATGCCATGAGAAATCATAGGAATTTGTCCAGGCCACTGGAATAATGGAAAATTCCTGGTGGAGGAAATTGGACAGAATTGAACAGTGAAGAGCACACAGGAAGAAGGGATGAAAGAGGACACTGGGCTTGTGAGGCAGCAGCCTCTGCTAGACTCCAGACTGGTGACCATCCATGAGTGCTGACAGCTGAACTCCTCCTCCAAGGGCGGCTGTGGAGCTGACCTGGGACTGGAAGTTGACCCCATCACCGCCACCACCAGGCGGCTACAGAGAAACTCACTTAGGCCATCTCCTAAAGCTTTAGTAAGCAACCTCTTGCCACCAAAGAGGGAAATAGCAAGAAAAAGCACTTTTTTCTTGGTGTTTTGTTGGTTTTAGGTTGTGGCCACAGACTGCATTAGTGCTTGCTAATTCTACCCCTGTTATTAACTAGAAAAGAAGTTCCCTTCAATACTGAAGAAACCATTCAAAGCTTAAAGGAACTAGTGATATTGAGGAAAACTTGGAGTGAACAACTTGACAGATAAAATCAGTGACAGATAGATGGGTGGATAGATGCGCGGACAAAGAAGTAGATAATGAATCTCAGAGTCCATTGGAATACATAGAACCAGTCTTTGACCTCTTCATTTCTCCCTGTCTGGTGTCAGTGATGTGTAATACATGTGATAGCCTCCTGGGTGGTCCTCACACCTCCAAACTTTGGAGTTATCTTTCTCTTTAATAGGTTTTTTAACTTGCTCAAACCCCATCTCATGTAATCTGTTGCTCTAAGTCTTCCTAAAGATTCCTTGGCATGAAGTTCAGGGGCTTGGATCACCCTTCTTTCTTGCTTACTTGAAATTCTCCACCTTTGCTGTGTGTCTTATTTCCTGTGTCTCTTCTCTTCCCTCCACCCTGCAGTATGCAACTACCTTCCCTTTCCTTTAATGATCTACAAAGAACCGTTAAGACAATTAATACATTTGGCACTGAAGATTCAGGTAGCTGGGGGATGGAGGAGAGTCACTTCACAGTACAGCCAAATAAACAGTATAAAAGTAATTATTAAGTAACCTTATTCTACCTCTCCTTGTTCTAACTCCCAGTCACCTGCATCACTGGACATTTCTTTCTTGTCCTCATTCTTCCTTCTACCCAGTTGTCTCACCATTTTGCTGGGCCATCAGTCCATTTCTCCAGCATCTCTCTCCCTCTCAGGTTTCCAAGGGTAAAACCAAAATTCTCCTTGTGTTCTTATTGTTCCAGGAGAGCACCGAAGGATGTTTCTCTGTAATAATCCCAACTGTTCTTTTGATGATTAACATCCTGACTATGTGGGAACAGAAATGATCTTTATTGCCACCATTCCTAGACACTGTCCTCCAGCAGGGTGGCAGAGGAGAGCCACTGCTTACCTGGGGGTCCTGCAGATTTCAGAGTTCAGTTCTGCCCAGGAGTTGTGCAGCTCACCTGGATAGCTGGGGACTTTCCCTCTTCTGAGGCTTAACATGTAGGAGCAAAGGAAGGTTGGATCAGATTATTCAGCTCCTGGCTCTGGTTTCTAGGTCAGGGTAGAACTATCTCCTGTGCTGAGCAAATTTTTACACATAATTTCAGCGAGGAGTTTTATGGTCATGTCAGATATTACTAGAGCTTTAGCCAGGAAAGGCAATATGCATTACTGACTTATTTCTTAAGAAAAATAATAATAAATAAAATTTAAAACCCTATAATTTTGCAACCTAATAAACTTTTCTAAGCACAAGTTTTTAATGGATAGCACCAATTTTAATTAAATATCTCATCTTTCAAAAACCTTTGTATACAAGCTCCAGTAATGCCACTTTATTTTGCCTATTTGTTCTTCAAGACAGGATCATACATGGTAATTTTAAAAGGACACTGACCCAAGGACACTCTACTTCAATATTAGGGCCCTTCCATTTTTGTTGTAGAATGAAATCTTTATGCCAAGGATTTTCACTTTCCCTCCGTTCTGCCTTCTCTTCCAGACCATGTCTCAAAGCCTGTCATTTCACATCCAGCCTGGCTGCAGGTTCTTTTCTAGCAAACAAACAAGAGTCTTAGCACCTCAAGAGGAATTCTACCTTTAGTTCTTTGAAAATAACAAGTTGCTTCTCCAGGCTACACTTGAAAAATATGGTCTTGTATGTCAGGAGCTCCCCACCCCAGAGCCTTTTTACAAGCATGCCCTCCTACTTTCGTTGATATTCCCTAAACTATTATGTTTCACCTCTTGCCATGGTGATACTGACAAATCCAACAAATCTCTCAACATTAGTACCGAAATTACATTCAGAGTCTTATTTGTATTTTTTAGTTTTACCCATTATATAAAGCCCCTCAAATAGGAAGGTGGTTGGAAATGGTAGTGTTAGGAGAATGGCTTTGTGTTAGTATGAAAGGACCAATGTTAACTCCTGACACAGACTTGTTTTGAGACAACATAGAGAGTCAGAAGTATGTCGACCCCTGATTATTGAACCCGGAATGGGTACACATGACCTGACAAATGATTTTCTTTAATTTATTTTTTCTTACACAAGCAGCACATGCATGCTTTCACACTGCAAAATATTCAAATGTTACTGATAAAATTAAAATCTCCCTATCCTTTGTACATGGGAAAGTACTTTTCTTAGTTTCATATGTATTCTCTTCTTTGTCTATTATTTTCTTATATATGTACCTATAGAAACATATGGTATTATTGTGTGAGTGTGTGTTTATGAAGCAATATTGTCAACTACTTTTTCCGGTGCCTTGAGGATGACTTTTTTAGCACAGAAAACACTCTTCAGAGGTGATCTTTGTTTTTAAAAATTGATAATTTATTAGTTATAGATTATGAAACCTATATCTTATGCTTGAAGAAGAGATTATAAATCTTATTATTCTATTCATAGCAAATTTCAACAATCCCTTTAAGAGGTCTTTGATTAATATTAAGACTAATTTATAGAGTTAGGTATTTAAACTTCTTTATCCAAACTGTATTCATGAAACTAATATTCTGTTTCCTTTTAAAGTTCTACATTGTCTGATTTAACAAACAAAATTTTCCCGAGTAGTTAAATAGCTCATATATGAAATAAATTATAAAGAGATGATTCTTTTTTTTTTTTTTTTTTTTTTTTTTTTTGTGGTACGCGGGCCTCTCACTGTCGCGGCCTCTCCCATTGCGGAGCACACGCTCCGGACGCGCAGCCCCAGCGGCCATGGCCCACGGGCCCAGCTGCTCCGCAGCATGCGGGATCCTCCCGGACTGGGGCACGAACCCATCTCCCCTGCATTGGCAGGCGGACTCTCAACCACTGCGCCACCAGGGAAGCCCTATAGATGATTCTTAAATTCTCTTAATGTTCCATTAATATTTATGAAGCACAGACATTAAATTAAAATCACAAGCCTAAATAAATTATGTAATACATTTTAAATTAGAATCACAAGATTGCTGTTCTAATAAGCTATTATTCTATCAGACCAAATTTTGAATATTACAGGTATATGGAATATAAAATTATGCAAAATTGTGAACACTAAATTATTGAAAACACAGATTTGTTTATCGTGACATTTATATATTTACCTTCAAATTTTCTTAGGGTTGAAAGATGCTTACCTACTAAAGAAAAATTATGTTATTTCACATGATTTGGGGGGTTACTTTATTATATAATTTTGAGGTTGTTTTCTTTGCTTGATAGAGTTTTGCAACAAACAGAGGTTATAGACTTGCATAATTGGATCACTGTGGCAATGATGATATGCACTGGTCCTTACTTATATGAAAAATTGCAAAGCCAATGACTCCAAAATTTCAAGAGTAAGCTGGCCACAGACATAGCTTACATGCCTGGATTTGAGTCCTGTCATTACTGGATTAGTCAGGGTTTTCCAGAGAAACAGAGCCAATAGGCTATGTATAGTTACATAGTGAGAGATTTATTTTAAGGAAATGGCCCATGTGATTGTGGAGGCTTGGTAAGTCCAAAAATCTGCAGAGTGGGCCAGCAGGCTGGAGACCCAGGAAAGGGGCAGTTTGAGTCCAAAGGCAGTCTGCAGACAGAATTCCGTCTTGCTCAGGGGATGTCAGTCTTTGTTTTATTAAGGCCTCAAACTAATAGGATGAGGCCCACCTACATTATGGAGAGTAATCTTCTTTACTCAAAGTCCACCAAGTTAGTTTCATTTCAAAAACACTTTCGTAGAAATAATGCCATTTGCAGTGACATGGTTGGACCTAGAGATTGTCATACTGAGTGAAGTAAGTCAGACAGAGAAAGACAAATATCATATGATATCGCTTATACGTGGAATCTAAAAAATTAGTACAAATGAACCTATTCACAAAACAGAAATAGAGTCACAGATGTAGAAAACAAACTTACAGTTACCAAGAGGGAAAGGTGGAGAGGGATAAATTGAGAAATTGGGATTGACATATACATACTACTATATATAAAATAGGTAACTAATAAGAACCTACTGTATAGCACAGGGAACTCTACTCAGTACTCCTTAATGACCTATATGGGAACAGAATCTAAAAAAGAGTGGATATATGTATATGTTTAACTGATTCACTTTGCTGTACAGCAGAAACTAACGCATTGTAAATCAACTATACTCCAATAAAAATTAACTAAAAAAAAGAAAAAAACCCACAAAAGCACCTTCACAGAAACATCCAGAATAATGTTTGACCAAATATCTGGGCACTGTGGGCCAGCCAAATTGACACAAAATTAACCTTTTAATTACTCATCATTTAAATCAGATTAGACTGTGAAATCCTACACAGGGGGCAACATCACTTGATTAAAGCTTGCATTCCTAAGGTTAAAATAAGTAAACGCAGTTCCATTTAACTCCAAAGATCTTTGAGCTTGCATGAATCCTACCTGAATTCTTTTCATATGCTGTCTATCAATATTGCTTATCATTAAGCCCCATAAAACTCTTATAAATATTTAAATTATATCGCTGAACTTGAGGTCAACTACGTATATTTTCCATGTTACTAGTTCTCACAGTAGTACTTTATTTTTTGATGCATAATATTCCTCTGCACGAATGTACTTTAGTTTATTTAACTGATTCTAATTGATAGATATTCAGATTTTTTGCTATCACAAATAATTATGCAATAAATAATCTTGCATGTGATTTCTTGTGCATAAGTATAAATGTTTCTATAGGGTAAATGCCTAGAAATAGATTTGCTGAGTCTTAGAGTATGCATATATTCAGTTTTAATCAATTACTACACTGCCTAATTGTCCTCCAGAGTGGCTATACTAAGTTAACACAACAGAAAAATGAAAATACCTTTCCCTCTAATCCTTACCAATCAATTGATGTTATTGGACATTTTATTTTTTGCCTGACTGTTGCATAATAAAAGGTATTTCATTTTCCTTTTTCTTTGTATGCTTCTGAATCTTTGTGAGACCAAGTATCTTTTTGGATATTCATTTATCTTTGTAATTCTTCTACAATTTGACTTTCTTATGTATTCATGGGTCTGTTTCTAGAATTTTTATTCTTTAAAAAATTGATCTCTTTTTCTTATTGTGCCAATAATGCTATTTAAATCACTAAAGGGGCTTTCCTGGTGGTGCAGTGGTTAAGAATCCACCTGCCAATGCAGGGGGCACGGGTTTGAGCCCTGGTCCGGGAAGATCCCACATGCTGCGGAGCAACTAAGCCCGTGCACCACAACTACTGAGCCTGCGCTCTAGAGCCTACAAGCCACAACTACTGAGTCCGTGTGCCACAACTACTGAAGCCTGCACACCTAGAGCCTGTGCTCTGCAACAGGAGAAGCCACCACAATGAGAAGCCCACGCACTGCAACAAAGAGTAGCCCCTGCTCGCCACAACTAGAGAAAACCCGCGTGCAGAAACAAAGACCCAATGCAGCCAAAAATAAATAAATTAATTTTAAAAAATTTAATAAATCACTATAGGTTTATAATATAATTGCATATTAGATTGAACGAATTCTATTGCCCCAGCCCAGTTACCTTTTTAAAGCAAAAATATCTTGATTGTTCTTAAAATTCTTACACCTCCATATACATTTTATAGTTAGCATGTAAAAGTTTATGAAGAATCCTATTGACCTTAGATATGGGATATACTGAATTTATAGATTCATTTTTGGAGAACTGACATCTTTAAAATGGCAAATCTTACCATCCGTGAACTTGGTATTTATCCACTAATTTAGGTATACTGAGTAAAAGAAACAGTTGTAAGTAGGCCTTTAGTGATGTGGTGAGGTGTGGGAAGAAAGGAGGTGTTCTATAGTCCTATGATTAGGTCTCAGTCTTTTGGGGTGAACCTCTGCCCCTGCACTTTGAACCTCACCAGTGCTTCTAAGTCTGTCCCCCCGCCCCACCCCACCCTTAGCTCGGAGAGGATGGCTACAGGAGTCTGGAGTTGAGTGTTTCCCTTCCCCCAGGTAGGTTGGGCTCTGATAAAATTCCACCAGGTTACTCTCTGGTAAAATAGTTTATCCCGAGGGCAGCCTTTGTTAAGAATAGAATGCAATGACACATTTCAAAAAGGTTACTTTTCCCCTCTTGCTGCTAGAAGCACAAGGGGATTTTTCTCTGATATTCACTGTGAGGACCTGTTGGAGCTCCTAGTGATAAAATTCACAAGTGTGGGACTGCCCCCCATGACTGGGTCCCCTTGGAGTTTTTAACTTTGGTGCTTGTCCATACTAATCCTCTAGCAGGTCTTTAATGATTACAGTTCAAGTTTTCCTACCATGGCACTGGTTCACACAGAGGCTGGAAGGCATACTAAATGGCAAAAACACAGTTTAAAGAGACTGAACAAGCATCAGAACCAGAGTCAGATATGGCAGGAATATTGGAATTATCAGACCGGAAATTTTAAACAACTGACTAATATATTAAGGAATCTAATGGAACAACTAGACAACATGCAAGAACAGACAGATAATGTAAGCAGAGGGATGGCAATCCTAAGAAAGAATCAAAAAGAATTGCTAGTGATCAAAATCACCATAACAGAAATGAAGAATGGCTTTGATGGGCTCATTAGTAGACTAGACACAGCTGAGGGAAGAATCTCTGAACTTGATATCTTAACGGA
Source organism: Physeter macrocephalus (assembly GCF_002837175.3). NCBI lineage: Eukaryota > Metazoa > Chordata > Mammalia > Artiodactyla > Physeteridae > Physeter > Physeter macrocephalus. The sequence goes on from NC_041218.1 coordinate 60,342,267, forward strand.
AACTTCCAAAACTGAGAAGCAAAGCAAAAAAAAAAAAAAAAAAA
>NC_041218.1:60343642-60374781 GCF_002837175.3 Physeter macrocephalus
GCCCTGGTCCGGGAAGATCCCACATGCTGCGGAGCAACTAAGCCCGTGCACCACAACTACTGAGCCTGCGCTCTAGAGCCTACAAGCCACAACTACTGAGTCCGTGTGCCACAACTACTGAAGCCTGCACACCTAGAGCCTGTGCTCTGCAACAGGAGAAGCCACCACAATGAGAAGCCCACGCACTGCAACAAAGAGTAGCCCCTGCTCGCCACAACTAGAGAAAACCCGCGTGCAGCAACAAAGACCCAATGCAGCCAAAAATAAATAAATTAATTTTAAAAAATTTAATAAATCACTATAGGTTTATAATATAATTGCATATTAGATTGAACGAATTCTATTGCCCCAGCCCAGTTACCTTTTTAAAGCAAAAATATCTTGATTGTTCTTAAAATCTTACACCTCCATATACATTTTATAATTAGCATGTAAAAGTTTATGAAGAATCCTATTGACCTTAGATATGGGATATACTGAATTTATAGATTCATTTTTGGAGAACTGACATCTTTAAAATGGCAAATCTTACCATCCGTGAACTTGGTATTTATCCACTAATTTAGGTATACTGAGTAAAAGAAACAGTTGTAAGTAGGCCTTTAGTGATGTGGTGAGGTGTGGGAAGAAAGGAGGTGTTCTATAGTCCTATGATTAGGTCTCAGTCTTTTGGGGTGAACCTCTGCCCCTGCACTTTGAACCTCACCAGTGCTTCTAAGTCTGTCCCCCCGCCCCACCCCACCCTTAGCTCGGAGAGGATGGCTACAGGAGTCTGGAGTTGAGTGTTTCCCTTCCCCCAGGTAGGTTGGGCTCTGATAAAATTCCACCAGGTTACTCTCTGGTAAAATAGTTTATCCCAAGGGCAGCCTTTGTTAAGAATAGAATGCAATGACACATTTCAAAAAGGTTACTTTTCCCCTCTTGCTGCTAGAAGCACAAGGGGATTTTTCTCTGATATTCACTGTGAGGACCTGTTGGAGCTCCTAGTGATAAAATTCACAAGTGTGGGACTGCCCCCCATGACTGGGTCCCCTTGGAGTTTTTAACTTTGGTGCTTGTCCATACTAATCCTCTAGCAGGTCTTTAATGATTACAGTTCAAGTTTTCCTACCATGGCACTGGTTCCCACAGAGGCTGGAAGGCATACTAAATGGCAAAAACACAGTTTAAAGAGACTGAACAAGCATCAGAACCAGAGTCAGATATGGCAGGAATATTGGAATTATCAGACCGGAAATTTTAAACAACTGACTAATATATTAAGGAATCTAATGGAACAACTAGACAACATGCAAGAACAGACAGATAATGTAAGCAGAGGGATGGCAATCCTAAGAAAGAATCAAAAAGAATTGCTAGTGATCAAAATCACCATAACAGAAATGAAGAATGGCTTTGATGGGCTCATTAGTAGACTAGACACAGCTGAGGGAAGAATCTCTGAACTTGATATCTTAACGGAAACTTCCAAAACTGAGAAGCAAAGCAAAAAAAAAAAAAAAAAAAGACTGAAGGAAACAGAACAGAATAACCAGAAACTGTGAGACATCTACAAGAGATCTAACATGCATAATGAGAATACCAGAAGGAGAAGAAAGAGAGAAAGGAACAAAAGCAATATTTGAAGTAATAATGACTGAAGATTTACCCCAAATTAATGTCAGACACCAAACCACAGTTGCAGGAAGTGCAGAGAATACCAAGCCCTCTTCCTCTGCTTCAAGGAAGGACATGGTCTAAGGAGTAACTTACGCTCCAGATTTCCCCTTGGAATCAGGCTGGGACTTCACATGAAATCACATCCTTTTTTGGCTTCTTCCCTTTCCCTGTCCTTCTCCAATTCGCTTAATGTCTCTAGAAAGCCTTTCTTTAATAAATCTCTTGTAGCTGAAAAAATAAAAATTAAAGTTTAAATGAATGTTGAAATCTACCTAAAGTTTTACTTGTGTCATTTGACATAATCATATTGCTTTAACTTTTAATGTGTTAACATAATAAATTACATATAGAGTTTTTTTAAAAAACAGTGAATTCAATTTCATCATTTTAAAAAAAATAAATTTATTTATTTATTTTTGGCTGTGTTGGGTCTTCGTTTCTGTGTGAGGGCTTTCTCCAGTTGCGGCGAGCGGGGGCCACTCTTCATCGCGGTCCGCGGGCCTCTCACTGTCACGGCCTCTCCCGTTGTGGAGCACAGGCTCCAGACGCGCAGACTCAGTAGTTGTGGCTCACGGGCTTAGTTGCTCCACGGCATGTGGGATCCTCCCAGACCAGGGCTCGAACCCATGTCCCCTGCATTGGCTGGCCGATTCTTAACCACTGCGCCACCAGGGAAGCCCTACTTCATCATTTTTTAAAAATACATTGCCAGATTTGATTTGCTAATATTTATTTAGGACTCTACCTCTATGTTCTTAAGTGAAATTGACCTCTAATTTTATTCTTGGGCAGGATTTGCCTTGTTTACATTTAGAGATTGTAATAGTCTTATAAAATAACTGTCTGTCTTCTTCTTTTGTTGTGTAGTATATGGTCATATTTTGTAATGATCCATGGATTTCTGATAAATATGTCTTTATTAGGTGCAGAATTTGCTCTGTTTCATATAAATTGAAACTTCTTAATGGTATTATTTAAGCATATATTTATATTTGTATTGCTCTGAACATCGTCTCTTCTCCATTTTTCCTAAAAGGACTTTTCTAATAGTATCTTCCAAAACTTCTGTTAGATAAAATTTGGATCTTCTGGATGGATTGTTTGCGATTCTGTCTTCCTCTTCTTACTTTACATCTTTTTATTGTGTGTGTGTCCTGTATTCTGGAAAAAAAATATTTGGGTTTTTCCTCCAGATTAGATAAAATTTGGATCTTCTGGATGGATTGTTTGAGATTCTGTCTTCTTACTTTACATCTTTTTATTGTGTGTGTGTCCTGTATTCTGGAAAAAAAATATTTGGGTTTTTCCTCCAGCTCACTAATTTGCTCTTTTTCTGTGTCCCATCTGCTATTCTACTCATCTATTGAATGATTCATTTCAAAGATGAAGCCTTTAATTTACACGATTGCTGGCTGATTCTTTTTAAAGAATTGCTGGTTAAAATACTCTTGGAATATACTGTATCAATTAAGCTTAGAATAAAATTACAGGTCCTTAAAATGGCCTAGATTGTCCTAGATGATCAGGCGCCTGTGGATTCTCTGAACTTTCCCTGCTTGCCCATTCTGCTCCAAACACTTTGGTTTCCCTGCTGTTGTCAAAATTTCAAACCCTCCACACACAGATACCTGTTGCCGTCACCTGCTTGACCTATTTCCAACCCCCCGGATGTTATAAGACTTGCTCCCACCACTATTCAGATCTCCACTCAAAGGTTACCTCCCCATCAGAGAGATAATCCCTGACTCCCTTATCCAAAGCAGCACTTAATACCCTCAAAGACATATTCTCTCTCTGCCCCCTACTCCTTTCTTACTCTGCTTTATTTTTTTTAATTAATTTATTTATTTATTGATTTTTGGCTGCGTTGGGTCTTCGTTGATGCGTGCAGGCTTTCTCTAGTTGCAGTGAGCGGGGCGGGGCTACTCTTCGTGCAGTGCACAGGCTTCTCATTGCGGTGGCTTCTCTTGTTGCAGAGCACGGGCTCTAGGCACGCAGGCTTCAGTAGTTGTGGCACGCGGGCTCAGTAGTTGTGGTACGCGGGCTCTAGAGCACAGGCTCAGTAGTTGTGGTGCACGGGCTTAGTTGCTCTGCGGCATGCGGGATCTTCCCGGACCAGGGCTTGAACCCGTGTCTCCTGCATTGGCAGGCAGATTCTTAACAACTGCGCCACCAGGGAAGGTCCACTCTGCTTTATTTTTGTCCAAAACACGTTTTGTGCTCTGATATTTTCTTTTGTTTATATTTTTGTTGTCTGTCTCGACCAGTAAAAATTGAAATGTCCATGACGGTAGCAACCTTGCCTGTTGTGTGTACTGTGGTATCTCCAGAAGTTAAAGTACCTGGTACATAACAGGGAAGCTCAGGAAATATGTGTTAAATAAAGTAGTGATGGTGTCTAAAGTCCAGTGCTGCCAGCTCTATTAACTATTTCTTCACATGTGCATTCTTTCATGCATGGTACCTCTTTCTCGTGATGCTGGCTAATTTCAACTGTTAAGTGGTCGTGTGTGTATGTTTGTGTTTGTGTTGCCTTGTTTGGCTATCCTGGGAAAGCTCCATCAATTTACTCCAGCCTACATATGGGGGAGATTCATGAAATGATGCTGGGAGTGGACTGGCAGACTGCTTGCAGTCACTTGTGGGAGAGGCAGAATAGACTATTGATTGGGGTGTACCTATAGCTACAGGAGGGATGGACACTCTTCATTCCTCCTGTTTGTGACCATTATTCCAAGATCCTAGTCCTTCCTTTCCAGTGGAGGCCTCTACATGTGTTGTTGCACCTGAAGGTGGGCACCACTCTTGCTTGTTTCTTTACACAGGGAGAACCATGGAGTGGTTGACATACTTGACTGCTCCCGCTGTAGTAACCCTGTCACCTTTCTGTCCATTGCCCCAGGGCTCTCTCCTACTTCAAAGGTCTTTCAACCAAGTGCATGAAGCAGCACACTTTCTTTAAAAATAATTTTTTAATTTTGAAATAATTTATGACTCACAAGAAGTTGCCAAATAGTACAAAGGATTCCCATGTACCCTTCACTCAGTACAATGTATGTAATATGTTGTCAAAGCCAAGAAACTCATTTTGGCACAGTAACATTAGCTCAGGTGCAGGCCTCATTCAGATTTCATCAGTTTTGACATGCACTCCTTTTTTTTAAAAAACAGCTTTACTGAAATTATGATACATATACCATATGCCATACAATTCATATACCACAAATTCACCCGTTTTAAGTGTACAATTCACTGATTTGTCGTAAATTCAGAGTTGTACAACCATCAACATAATCTAATTTTAGAACATTTTCATTACATCCAAAAAGAAAACCCATACCCATTAGCAGTCACTCTTGATTCTCTATCCTCCAGTCCTAGGCAATCACTAATTTACCTTCTGTCTCTGTATATTTGCCTAATGTTTTCATCCATTTTGTAGCATGTATCAGTACTTTATTCTTTTTTATTGCCAAAAACCATTTCATTATATTGAGGTACCACATTTTGTGTATCCATTCATCAGTTGTTGGACATTTGGGTTGTTTCCACTTTTTGGCTATTATGAATGATGCTGTTGTATACTGTGTTTTTTGGGGGGGGTAGTTCTATAAAATTTTATGACATAGATTCAGATAACTATCATCACAACCAGGATACAGCAATGTTCCATCATTGCAGATGAAGTCCTTCATTTTATCTCTTAATAGTCACACACTTTCCCCAACCCTAACCCCTGGCTACCACTGACCTGTTCTCCATCACTGTAGTTTGTCACTTTGAGAATGTTATGCAAATGGAATCATACAGTATGCAGCTCCTTGAGACTGACTTTTTTTTTTCACTCAGATAATGCTCTTGACATCCATCCAAGTTGTTGCATGTGTCTGTAGTTTGTTTCTATTTATTGCTGAGAATTATTTCATAGTATGGGTATATCACTCACTGTTTGTTTATTGATCCATCCATTGAAGGACGTTTGGATTGTTTCCTGTTTTGGGCTATTACAAATAAAGGTTCTATGAACATTACTTTATAGATTTTTGTGTAAACATTAGTTTTCATTTCTCTAAGATAAATGTCCAGGAGTACAATTTCTGGCTCATGTGATAGTTGCATGTTTAGGTTGTAAGGAAAATTCCAAACTGCTTCCCAGAGTATCTGTATCATTTTACATTCCCACTAGCAATTTATGAGGATTCAGTTTCTCCACATCCTCTCCAGTGTTTGCTACTGTCAGTAATTTTTATTTTAGCTGTTTTAATGGGCATGTATTGGTATCTCATCATGGTTTTAATTTGCATTTTTGTAATGACTGATTGTATTAGTTTTCTATTGCTGCCCTAACAACTTACCACTACTTTAGCAGCTTAAAACAGAACAAGTTTATTGTTTTATAGTTCTGTAGTTCGGAAGTCTGACACAGGTCCCATGAGGCTAAAATCTTGGTGTAGGCAGGGCTTCACTCCTTTTTGGCCAGGAGAGGCCACCAGAGGCTCCTGGCCCTCCTTCCATCTTCAAAGCCAGCAGTGTCACATATCTTTGACCCTTCTGTTGTTGTGTATCTCTGACCATAGCCAGAAAAGATTTTCTCCTTTTAAGGACTCATGATAAAACTGGGCCTACCTGGATAACCCAGGATAATCTCCCTATCTCAAGGTCCTTAGATTTTTTTTTTTTGACATGGACCATTTTTAAAGTCTCTATTGAGTTTGTTACGATGTTGCTTCTGATTTATGCTTTGTTTTTTTTGGCCCCGAGGCATGTGGGATCTTACCTCCCCGACCAGGGATTGGACCCGAACCCCATTCACTGGAAGGCAAAGTCTTAACCACTGGACTGCCAGGGCAGTCCCAAGGCCCTTAACTTTAATCACATCTACAAAGTCCCTTCCACCAAGTAAGATCATATATTCACAGGTTCCAGAAATTAGAAGGTGGACACTATTTGGAGGCCATTATTCTGCCTACCACATTAATGGTATTGAAAATTTTTAAGTGTACATATTTTCTATCCCCTTTGGTAAAGTGTATGTTCAAATCTTTTACCCATTTCTAATGGGATTGTTTGCTTTACTGTTGAGGTTAAAATACTCTTTACATGTTCTGGATATGAATGTTACATTGAATACATGATTTGTAAATATTTTCTCCCAGTTTTTGTTTTCTGTTTTTATCTTCTTAATAGGGTATTTTGCAGAGCAAGCATTTCAAATTTTGATGAGCTCCAATTCAGTGATTATTTCTTTTATGAATCATGCCTTTGGAGTCATATCTAAGAACTCTACCCAACTCTAGGTCACAAAGATTTTCTTCATGTTTTCTTCTAAAAGTTTTATAGTATTACATTTTACATTTAAATCTGTGATATATTTGTCCAGAAGAAACTAATATTTTCATCTTTCTGCATAATCAGGGCTTTCTGAGCAAAAATTACTAGCAACACAGGCTAAAGTTTAAGCATTTTATCCCCATAAGTTTCCCTGTATCACTGCTTGAGCTACATACCACAGATTTTTTTTTTTGCGGTACGCAGGCCTCTCACGGTTGTGGCCTCTCCTGTTGCGGAGCACAGGCTCCGGACGCGCAGGCTCAGCGGCCATGGCTCACGGGCCTAGCCGCTCCGCGGCATGTGGGCTCTTCCCGGACCGGGGCATGAACCTGTGTCCCCTGCATCAGCAGGCGGACTCTAAACCACTGCGCCACCAGGGAAGCCCACACAGATATTTTTAATTGAAATTTTTATTGAGATAATTGTAGACTCACATGCAGTGGTAAGAGATAATACAGAGAGATCCCTCATACACTTTGCCCAGGTTCCCTCAACGGTAATATTTTGAAATTTTATAGTATAATGTCACAACTAGGATATTGACATTGATTAAACCCATTGATTTTATTCAGGCTTCCCCAGTTTTACTTGTACTCATTTGTATGTGTGTGTGTATTAAGTACTATACAATTTTATCACCTTTGTAGGTTCGTGTATCCTCTACCACTGAGCAGTTCCATTACCACCACCACAAGGGTCCCTTATGTTGCCCTTTTACAGCCATACCTCTCTCCTTCTCATCCTTCCTTTCCCCACCTCCTCACAGCCACTAATCTGTCTTCATTTACTAAAATTTTGCAATTTCAAAAATGTCACATAAGTGGAATCATACAGTATGCAATTTGGGGGGACTGGCTTTTTAGCATAATTCCCTGGAGATTCATCCAAATTGTTGTATATATCAATAGTTCATTTTAAATTAATTGCTGAGTAGTTTTCCATGGTCAATGTAACTGAAACAGTGTAAAAGTTTGTTAAACCATTCACCTGTCGAAGAACATCTGGACTGATTCCAGTTTTTGATTATAACAAAAAAGCTTCCATGAACACTCATCTATAGGTCTTTCTGTGAGCATAAGTTTTCATTTCTCTAAGATAAATGCCCAGGAATGCAATTGCTGGGTCATGTGATGGCTGCATGTTTAGTTTTTTGAGAAACTGCCAAACTGCTTCTTGAAGTAGCTGTACTATTTTACATCCCTACCAGAAATGTATGAAAAAATCCAGTTTCTCCAGATCCTCGCCAGAATATGATGTTGCCATTATTATTATTTTTATTTTAGCCATTCTGGTAAATATGTAGTGATAGATATCTCATTGTGGTTTTCTACAGTTCTGATGTGCTGTATTTTCATTTTAATTCAGTTGATTTAAAAAGTTTTTCCTTGGGACTACTTATTTGACATATGGATTATTTAGAAGTAGATTGTTTGATTTCTAAGTGTTTAGTGATTTTTTTCCTTTCTTTCTGTTATTGAATTCTAGTTTGACTCCATTATGATCAGAGAACATACTTTATATGATCTCAATTGTTTTAATTTCTTAAGGTTCATTTTATGATCTAAGAAATAGTCTTTTGTGGATGTCCCAAGCACACTTAAAATGAATGTGTATTCTGTGCTGTTGGGTAGAATGTTCTTATAAATATCAATTAGATTTCTTTGGCTGGGTATTGTTTAATTCTCTTAAATCCTTCCTAACATTTTTTTCTACTATTTCTACTAACTTTTAACAAAGGGGTATTGAAGTCCCCAACTGTGATTATGGATTTCTCTATTTCTCCTTTCATTTCTGTAAGTTTTTGCTTCATGTACTTTGCAGCTCCCTTTTTCATGTGTTTTAGGCCATTTATACTTAAGGTAATTATTTATATTTCAGAATTCATGTCTGCCATTTATTATGTGCTTTGTTTATTCTATTTTTCATTCTTCTGATTTTTCCTTTCTTGTCTTTCTCTGTGTTGCTTGAGCATTTTTTTTTTCGTATTCCATTTTGATTTATCTACAGTATTATCTCTTGAGTCTGTCTCTTCATTCAGTTTTTATTTTAAGTGGTTGTTCTAGGTGTTACAATAAGTATATGCAGCTTATTGTAGTCTATTATTATCAGTATTTTACCACTTCAAGTGTAATGTGGATGCATCACCATCATTTAGGTCACTTTATTCTCCCTCCTTATAATATAGTTGTCTTAAAATATTACTTCTACACTGAGAACCATATCAGACACTGTTATAACTGTTAAACATGATTTTTTTTAATTGCAAGGAAAAATAATCTATTGGACTTGCCCATATATTTTATCCTTTAAGTTGTTCTTTCTTCATTTTTGATGTTCTTTGTTTCCTTCTGTTATCATTTTCTTTCAGTATGAAGAATTTCCTTTAGCTATTCTTTCATTCTGCTGGGGATAATTTCTCTTAATTTTTTTTTTAATCCTCAAATTCTTCTTATTCCTGAAGCATATTTTTACTAGATATATAATTCTGGATTGACAATTCTTTTCTTTCAGCATTTGAAAAATTTTGTATCACTTCTTCTGACCTTTATGATTTTTAATGAGTAACCAGCTGTTATTTGAATCATTGTTCCTCTGTAGGTAATGTTTTGATTTTTACCTAACTGCTTACAAAAGTTTTTCTCTTATCTGTGACTGTGATGTATTTAGGTATAGATTTTGGAGAGTTTATTCTGTTTGTGGTTTGCTCAGCTTCCTGAATCTGTAGGTTTATATCTTTCATCAAATTTGTGACGTTCTTAGCCATTATTTCTTTGAATTGTTTTCTATACTGTATTTTTTTTTCTTTCTTTCTGGGACTTTGATAACATGAATCTAAGATCTCTTGTTATTATCCTATAGGTCCCTAGGGCTCAGTTTATTCAAAAAACATTTTCTCTATGTATTTTTGATTAAATAATTTCTGTTAAACTATCTTAAAGTTCACTGATTCTTACATTGTATCTCCATTCTGTTATTGAGCCTGTCCAGCAAGGTTTTTACTTAGATTATTGTATTTTTCAGTTCTAGAATTTCCATTTAATTTTTCTTTACATCTTCTATTTCTTTGCAATATTTTCTATTTTTAAAAATTTGTTTCAAAATTGTTCACAGTTGCTTGTTAAAGCGTTTTAGACAGCTTTTTGCAAATCCTGCTCAGACAAGTCCAACATCTGTGTTATGTAGATGTTGTCATCTATTGATTGTCTTTTCTTATTTGGTTTAGACTTTCCTGGTTCTTGGTATGACAATTGTGTACTGTACCCTGGACATTTTGAGTATTGTGTTATGAGACTTTGGTTCCTATTAGGTCATCTTCTTTAGCAACCTATTTAGGTTCAGAATGCATATCCTGTTACTCTTTTGGTGTACTATAGTTCAAATATCAGTTTAGTTTATCAAGACTCTGCCATGCTATTCTGATCTGCTCTGCTTTGGTTACCCAGATGACTGTACTGCATCCCACAATCTCTCGGCACTGTCTGGGTATATGGAAGGGTACCACCTCTTTGTTTCATGGCAAGTTTGGAAGACAAGGTTTCACCCTCTGACTCATGTGGCGAGGGTCATCTCCTTGTTACTACAGTGGGAAGAGTGGAAAACAGAGCTCTGCCCCCTTGGTCTGCCACTGCAGTGCCCAGTGTGGTAGGGGAGAGGAGTGATGCTTTTCCTAATGTTCACCCCCCCACCCAGAACAGGCAGGTATGGTTAAGGAGTTTGTGTCTTGTTGGATCACCTTTTCCTGGTCCTCTGGCTAGAGAAAGCAGACTTTTCTTGGGGCTCTTTTCTGTCTGTGACTGTTGATGTTTCTAGGTTCTCTAGCATTCAGGCTGAGGTATTTATGAGGCAAGAAAAAACTCAGAGAATTTACTGCCAGGTTGTTCCTCAAGTTCCAAGGTCCCTAGCCATTGCATTTTATTTTCTCCTCCATTTAGAGACTTCTATAAGTGTCTTACATTTTTTTGTCCAAGATTTTTGTTGTTGTTATTGCTGTGATTAGTGGGAGAAATAAAATGGAATGTGTTTACACCATTTTGTCTGGAACCAGCAGTCTCCAGAGCAGCACCCTTTGGTTTTTTTCCTCATATTTAATTCCATTTTTAAAATTTTTCTAGGATTCCCCCAAAGTTACCCATTTATGTTTTCCTCTGTGGTAATGGACTTTAAAATCACACATCTTTTCTGTTATTTCTAGTTAATCACTATGGAAGAGAGAGCTTCCACATGGAATCAGTTTGTCCTCTAGAACAAGAGTATAAAGAACATCTGTTTCTGTGAATTTATTTTATGTAAAGGGCTTATAAAATATAAAATTTAAATTATTTAAAACTCTCTTAACAAATCCTGCTTATTGAGAATAACAAAATTACATGCAAAGATATACTAATTTCAGCAAAAATATATGCATCAATTAATAAAGCATTTGAATGATTAAAGCTGGGATATTTTTCTAGCTTTATATATATAAAGAAATACCACAAAGTGAGCCATTGGATTGAGCTGCTTTTGAGAAATCAGACAGCTATTGATTGGGGAATCGTTGCTATGGTTGACTCCATGGCAACAGTTGAGATGAAAGGTGAATACGAAGGGGGAAGAGAAAGAACTTAGGTGAGAATCCCAAATAAAACCCAGAGAAAAGAGAAAGAAGAAGGGTCTCAGGTGGGCTTCTAAAAAGATTTGTCAGAGGTTTAAGAGGAAGACTGGAGGATCAGTGAGCTCTATATAACTACTGAGATAGAAAAAAAAAATAGTACCATTTTGAAAAGAACCATGGATTGATATTTGTCTTCAACTTAATCATCCATTATAGTAATTACTATTACTTACAATTTTACCACAGAAATTAACATGGACTATTTGAGAAACAAAGGTAAACTATGACCGTTGTGGGCATGTAAGAATATTAATTAAAGTGGAAAGATGCCCTTTTGCATTAAAGAGCTTGTACAAATTATTTTATCTGATTAGTGTGAGTTTAAGACAGATGGATAAAAATTTTGTAACTTAGTTAAAAAAAGAAAAACATTGACAGGTTTCAACATACTTGTAAGAATGTTTTATTTGTTTACTTCTCCATAGCGGTTCAGTCCTTCACTATATTGTTGAGAGTATTAATTTAGAGGTTGTCTATTAAATCTTTTTTAGTAAATTAAAAGCTAACACGTAACCTATACCAGAAAATGAAGTTTAATTATGTTAAAAATTCTGAATTATATTATTGGAACATAAACGCATTTATATAACTTTTAAGTAATTACAATAACATTAGTAATGAATAGTAAAACATTACCAAAGATTCTGTTGGATCTGAGTTAATAAATGAATTAAAATTATAATGAGTAGCTTGTGAGCAAATGGTGCTTGAAAACAACAAATGCAAATAGTGCTTGAAAACAATACCTTAAATATCTCCCATATTTTGTAATTATTAATTAGCAAACTACTCTTTTACAGATTGGATCAAGGAAAGCTTCAATGCAGCTAATGAAATTATCATAAATTTGAAATTAGTCTGGCCTGAATTAATATTCTATTCTAAAGCTAAAATCTTGATTTACATTTTAAATTTTAAATGCTTTTCATTTTCTTTCTTCAAAACCTTTCCAAGTCTGACTATTTTGTTAATAGTCAACCTTTCTCTCCATGAGACACATCAGTAGTAAATTGAATGAAATCAGGATTCTTTTCAACTCTTTGAGAACTCATTTAAATGACTGGTACAGGAGTTCTGTGCACCAGCTTTGAAGACATTTTATGCTACCAATCTTGACTTAAAATGATCTCAATTTACACAAACTAGGGAAAGGTAAGAAGTCGTATATTTATTGTCAATGATAAGTTATTTTTTCCAATATTAAATTCTAACTTAAATCCTATAAAGAACATCTAACAAAATCTTTAGTTCACTTGAAGACTGGATGTGTGTTACCTTTAAAATATTGCTATATTCTGTGTTTTCTGTTACAGTAAAAAAATTAAACAGTCCCTGAGAAGAATAAAAAAAAATAGTAATATGTATGTGTCAATTATATATCAATAAAGCTGGGGGAAAATGCTAATGGTAAAATATGTGAAACTATAGTACTTCATTCTTTTCTGTTCCATTTCAAATATTATTTCATACCTAGTATTCCTACATACAAAATCATTATTATTATAGACATATTTTATTCTGGCCATACCCAGGTCACAGCCAGGCACAACTGGGGTGGACTCCTGGAGTTCCTGGCCTAAGTGCTTGATCCTGTGCTAGATACTGAGATGTCAACAATCAATATGATGCTCTCAGTCCAGTTATGGAAAACAGATATGTGAAAACATAATTTTTATGGAATCCAAGAAGCAACAATGAAGTATGTTCAAAATACTATGGTAGTGCAAAGAAATAATTTATAAGCCTGAAGGAGTCACAGAAGACCTTCCAGATCCCCGGCCTTGTCTGCTTTCAAAGAAGTATCAACTGAGGGCAATTCTTCATGATTAGAATAATGCAGTTTAATTATAATAATGAGCTGCCGTTTATTGAACTCTTATGTACTAGGCCCTATCTTATGCCAAGTAATTAATGTGCCCTGCTTTTGATATAATTCACACAACAATCTCATGTCATAGGTATTTTTATCATCCCCATTTCATTGATAAGGAATCTGAAGTTTGGAGAGGTGAAATAGCCAGTCAAGGCCACAGAGTTCTTCTAAGATGTGGGGATGGCATGGTGGGGACCTGGGTCCAACAGGTAATGGTACATAGCAGGGGCCTCATTTAATATGTCAGAGTGTGAATGGTGACTGATCTCTCTATGGGGATTTGTTACATTATGACCAGGTTCAGGGGCGTGGATTACTAAAGGGTGTCTTTAGGAAACTAAGGAAGATAAAAGAAATAAAATTCAGTCCTGAGGATAGCATCCTAGAGCAGTGGCTTTTGTGCAACAGTATAGCTTACTGCTACCCCATGTGTGTCTGGATTCAAATCCTGCCTCCATCAATATGGCTTGTGTGACCTTAAGAAAGTTATTTAACCTCTTAACCCTTACTCCTCTTCATTAAAAATACATGAATTATTCTGTGTTAAAACTCAATAGTAACCGCTTAATAAACGTTAACATTCTTATTATTGACCTCAGAGAGTGGGGTAGGATGAATTGGGGGATGGAAGTCACAAACTCTCAGAAATACTGTGTAAAATTATGTGTGAGTACATAGAATTATAGCGAGGATGGGAACCTATATCTACACACAAGTGTGCAAAAACATCATATTATGCAATAAACTTTAAATCAAGTTAAACTTGACCTCAAGCCCCCATTCTGCCTTGGATGGCAGGAAATCCGAGCTTGATCATTACTGATACTCTCCCAGCCCCATCCTTGGGCAATACAAAGCTTCCCGAACTTTCCGAGAGGCCTCCCATGAATGGATTGGCAGGTTGTGCTCTGTACAACCTCAGGGGGACAATTCACATCTCAAGAGGCTTGACCACATTCCTGAAACAGGAGGGAGGAAAAAATAGAGCATGAAACAACCCACCAATTAACATTTCAATAAATTATCCAGCCACATGCATTTTTTTTTTTTGAGGGAAGAAGAAAGTCCATACCTTTCATTAGATTCTCAAAGCAAAGAGGGAGTCTGATTTGATCCAGTAAAAGAGATGGGTGTCAAACCTCTGTGCTCCACAAAGCAGGAAAACATCACATTTGCATTGATTATAGACCCTTTTCATAGTGCTGACACATCTATGAGCTTTGAGTGGCCTCAGTATTTTTTTATTAAATTGGGTCAGGGTGGGGGCCCCCCATTCAACCTAAATGCAGATGGGGTCATTGTGACTGAACTGCAATATACACAATAGGTAATAAATTCTGGGAAATGAAATCTGTCATCAGACCACTCTTTCACACAACAGAAAACAAGATGGGGTATAACATTGGGACTTGAGGCAAAAAAGTCTCCAAGATAAAGAGCCAGAACTGCATTCATTGAGTTATAAAGCATTTGGGGGGGGCCTCTTCTTTGGACAGAACAGGAAAGGGCCAGTATTGATTCAGTAAAAAGTATGTAAAACTACTGAACAGAAGGCCATGTCCGTAATGGAGGGAGCTTGTGGAATACACGATGATTTTGCAAATAAATGTGGACACCTGAATAGCCGCTTCATTATCAGCCTCATCTTCAAATACAGGGGGAGAGAAAGTGCTTTCTGAGGAGTAGTAGAAAAAACACTCAGGTTAATGAAGAAAGCCTATACTAAAAGTCATATCTGTCATTTTAAGTGCTCATTACAATGGTTATTTTTACCAGCATTTAATTTTTATAAAATTCAATTCATCAGACCTAGATCCATGATTAATCACCTAAGTATGACTAGACAAAAACAGTAAGAGAATGTCTAAGTCCCATTTTTAGCATTGTTCTTGCACTAAGTAGTGTCCACTTCTTACATCCCATTGCCTTTAGAAGAATCTGCAAGTCCCTATTTCATGACAGTTCAGTTTAGTCTTTTGTCACATTGATTTCAGAGTTCTTTAATAATTAAAAAAATCAATGCTTTCAAAGTTCTGACATGTCATACAATTGTACTTTACATATTTTTATCATCACAAAAAAATCATCCATCCATACAGATAGCTGAAGATTCTTCACTAATGTGCATGGTGTAATACAAAGTACATGAAATTTGAGTTAGATTCAAATTATATACCCTGTTTCTTCATTTGTTAAGTGGGATTACAGTACCTACCTTATAATACCACAGGTAATATAAGTAAAATGTCAAACACAGTGTCAAGATATGGTCAGTATTGAATAAATAGTCGTTTTCTTAACTTCAAAGTAAAAGTACTAGGCAACTGATTATGAAGACTATTTTATCTTGTGAGTTCTAGAACTGTGGAATTTTTGATCTGGAAAGGCCCTGAATATGAATTTTTATTTTACAGATGAGGAAACTGAAGACCCGAGGAGGTGAAAAGACTTGTTTAAAGTGAAATATCTAGCTTTCTCATTAAGTAACTGTTTGCTGAATGAAGGAATAACATTACATCATCATCAGAAACCAATTTCCTGTGTGTCAGGTAATGATCTATCTCTTACAAGCATGGCCTATGACCACGTGTGACAATGTGAAATGTAAAATATGAAAAAGATTGATAAGATTTGTATGTATCTTCTTCTTAAATATATTTTTCATTGAAATTATTGAAATCTATGTATTAATTGCACTTCACACTTAACTAATTTAATTTGTCTATTTAGGTTAAAAATGGCATTGATTTATTGTTCTAATCAATTACCTACTTATACTTTTATAATTATTATATATTACATATTTTTTTAAAAAACTAAGTCACACGTGGCATATTATGACAAACAGTAGGCCATTTAATTGCTGGTTCATTGTCCAGTCATGAAAAAATAGAATTGTTGGAAATAAATTCATTAGTATAATATACAGTTAATTTGGCATATTTCTGATGTTCAGAAGTTAGTAAATTTTATTTTCTACTCTATCAGTCTTATCACATTTATAGACAAAAAATACAAAATGGTAGATTTCCATATAAAAGAAGAAGGCATTATGATGTATAAATTTTAAAATAATGGTTTCCTAGAAATTGCACTGAGGCAGTCCTGCCTTCCTGTGGTTATTCAGCAGCACTTCAGCTTATATAATTACCACACTAGCCTGTCTTACAGAGCCCACAAGGCACCCAGATTGGTCACCATGGCAACAGATTCTGAATCAGAGTAGCCCATCCCAATACAGTGCACAGAGCTTCTTCTTGGAAAAAGTTTTTGGTTTTTGTTTTTCATTTTAAACACATTCCCCCAAATTACAGGTATACAATTTCTGAGTTTTTGTTCTAGTTTCGTTATAAGTGTAATCTGACCATTAAATGTCTGGGCACACAGTTTCTTGAAAAGCGAAGGAAATATAATGCAAATATTTAAATACAGATCGTTTTTTCATTCTGGGCACCATTTTGGAAAGAAGAAGATAACATTTCAGAATAAAAAACACCTGAAGAAATAGCTATGGGAGGAAATCGACTCTCTTTGATCTTTATGTTGCAGTAAAAGCTCTTTTACGCTTATTTTTAAGACTCTTAAAATGCATAGATCTAAGCAAATAAAATACTGTTTTTCCATTAAAATTTATAAAAAGTGAACAAACACATGTAGCAAGGGCCACATTTATAAACCTTGTGCAATAATATTCTCTTTTTATCTATCAAGCAGAGAGTACACAGATTTGCTCAAGATTCCCTGTCTACCCCTGCACCACCAGGAGGACAGTAAAGCCTTGCAGAGGCTGCATCGGCAGCTACTTTCTCATTTCTTGTTTGCTATGTGGACAGACATTGCAGCTGTGGTGACTGACGGTAAGAAGAAAGGCTGCTGATAATTTTCGCACTTCCCCATCCATTAATTCATTTGAAACTAAAGGTAAGGTTTTCTTCCCTCTCCACCCCCCCCATTAGGAAAGATATTTATGTTTTATTTAAAATTCCTTTCTAATCTATCACCAAACAAGAGAAAGAAATTCACACATAACTCATAGTATATGACCCTGTTTAAGTAAGCTCAACCTTTTGTTTGTTTTCTTCTAGAGCTTTAAATTCAACTCCTATTTTATGCCATATTTCCATTTTCAGCCATCATTGATACCAGAGTGACTTGGTTCTTGATGACCTCTTTGAAATGTCTCCTTTTTCCTTTCCCCTTTGGCTCCATTCTTACTGTGTTTTCTGAAGTATCTATCCTGCCCGAATGCCAGCAGCCCTGTAACTTAGGGAAGAAGGTACATTTAATCCATTCTACAGAAAAACAGATGCTCCCTTCAACGACAGATGCTCCCTTCAACGAACGTGGCTGGCCTCACAGAAAACAGGGCTGGAGTTTGAGTCAGTTTTGATCCCTAGAGCTCCTGCTTCAGGGCCCATGTTATTTTCCCTTCTCTTTCCTGTGGGCTTCCCCTTTGCAAAACAATGTGGATTCCAGTTTCTGCTTTTCTAACTACTGGAAAGAGGAAGAAGGTCAGGAGTGGTAGTGTCAAGGACCCTTGACATGCTGAGGAGGCCCCCTCTATTTCCACAGCCTCCGGTATACTTAAAAATGAAGACATGCCAAAGTAGGGTTGTACTGAACTTAAAATATTTACACTTAGCAATTACTTTTGTAGGAGGAACAGAGGCCCTCCAATGCTGTTAGTGTATCTCTGTGAACATATGTATCTAACCTCATTTGGAAATATAAACAAATGTCTGAATTTTTGGCCTGTAATGAATTTGAAGTCCTGGCCCAGTACCCTCTTGCCTCAGTGGAGGAATGCCCCAACCCCCAACATGAACTTCAGGAGTCCAGAGGATATTGATGATAGCAACAGAAGATTTCAATTGGGACAAAGGTGGCAGGTTAATAACAGCTAATACCGTAGAGCATTTACTGTGTACCCAGGACAATTCTAAGTATTTTATGTGTGCTAACATAGTTTGCTTTCTTAGACAGCTACTCCACATTTTTATACATGAAGAAACTGAGGCACAGAAAGATTAAATAACTTGCCCAAGGTTGCACAACTAGCCATGGTACGGAGTCTGTACTTTCAAGCACTGTGCTACTCGATCTCTTACTGAATGCAAAGCAGAAACCACAAGGACCAGAGGGGGAGTGTGAGTGTCCTCAGACTCACAGCAAAGGGTGGTGTGTGGTGTGTGGTGGTGGTAGCATGACACAATATCACTAGTAAAACTAGGCGGGGCTCAGCAATGTGGTCCGTTTTGATTCTACCCCCATCTGATGGGGTGGTTGTCCCCAGGGCTGCAGGAGGTGGGGAAACAAGGTTGACCCCTGCACTCATATTCTCTCCCCATAGGCCATATGATGTGTTTAAACCGTAAGTGCCATTTTTCAATGACACCTGGAATCAGATCTAGCTTCATAGGCATGTGATTTGGGCAGTTGCCCAGGGCCCTATGCTCTGAAAGATCCAGCACTTGTATTAATCCTCTATTGTCACCATTTAGAAAGTCGTAGTAATTTCTAAACAGGAGATCCCATATTTTCACTTCGCACTGGGCCTTGCAAATTATGTAGCCATTCCTGTGTGGAGTCCTGAGCAATCTGGAGAAGTTTGTAACTCCGATTTACCAGGAGAGACAAGATTCTATTTCCTGTGATTCCTCTGGAACTGCAGTGCTATAAATCTGCAGTTGCCTGTTAGTGGATTTGCATTTTACTGCAATGTAATGCTTGTCTTCACAAGGGAGAGTTCTCACTAATAGGGGCTTTAAGGGTGTTCTGCCTAGGTCCACGTGCATAGCCTTGAGCAAAAAGGCTCAGGACAGACTCCATATTCAACAGCGGGGCTAACTACAAGAGAGCCTCTTTGCAGAATGATAAAACATTAACACCTCAGCTAGATTTGCAGCCGGCCCCAAGCAGTGCTCCTGCAGACTCACACAGGTCCAACTCTACAATTTCAGCTCAGGTCTTCCTGGAAATTTCTATTTCCCACCTCACAGTGTTTGTAGAATTTAGCCATGCTATAGTTAAGTCAAGATTTGCCAAAACTTGTAGAGAAAATTCAAACTGCCTCAGTACAGGGAAGCTAATCTGATAAATCCTCCATTTCTTCTCTCAACCCTCCAGCAGTCTGGCACTAGAATAAATGATTGCTCACCAGTGGTGAGTTTCCATGGAATCAGTCGCTCCTGAGGCGTTTTCTGAAGTAAGGGCAGTGAGCTGATTCTCTGCACCAGGGCAGTAATGATACCAGTGAGCAGAAACTATGTTGGGGGGAAAAGCCAACTTCTCAGAGAAGACAAAAAGGGAATTTTGTGCCTGTATCTTTCAGAGGAGCCAGAACCCTCATATTCAAGGAGATATTGGGGAGGGACTGAATTAATAGTGATGGCCAATATCTTCTAGCATTTACTATGCCCCAGACACCCTTGTAAGAGCTTTACATATGTCAACCCAGTTAATCCTCCCAACAAGCCAACGAGGTAGGTATTATGATGATCTCCATTTTAAAGGTGAAGGACCCGAGGCACAGAGAGGGTAAGCAGTGAAATCAGGAGAGCAGCTGCGTGGCCTCAGCCGTAGGAGCTACAGGTTCATCCAGGACAATAACAGGCAGTGAGGAGTTCCTGGTGGGGCCGGCTGTGTGTGCAGCTGCTAAGTCTGCGTCCTGTTTGTCCTCACAATAAACCCCCATTAATGAGGGAAACACGATTGGTCTCCATTGCTCTTGCAACCTGAAAGAGCCTATAGAATACAGATCCTATTGTGAATGCTTTTGTAATTTGGAGGTTTCTTCTTTTTTTTTTTGGTAATAAATGGAATAATCAGCCCCTTAATGTATCCATAGGGAATTCAGGAGAGGGATGAAGAAGCGGCTCCTGTTTTTGAGGCATTTGCAATCATTGTTGGAGAGACAGAACCAACAGATGGGGAACAATAGTGAGAGACTCAAGGGCTGGTGGAAGCGAAGGGTGTGGGAAATCAGAGAAGGGAAGGTGTTTACTCACTATCAGGTTAGATGGGATGGGGGATGGAAAGAAGAAACTGGGTGGCTTTGGACACTTTTCCTCTTTATACTTCACCTTCAGCAACTGTAAAATAAAGCCATAAATTATCTCAAAGTCTCTTCTAGGATTTTTCAATGAATCCTGTCCTTTTCTGTAAAGCTGGCTTTTTATGTGTGGTATTTGCTAAAAGCAGAGGCATACCTATAACAGATAGGGCCCAGACTGTACATCACATGATCAGGTTGATACAGTTTCCTGACCTCACGTTAGCTCCCAAGAGCATACGTGTCCTGAACTGTATAGTCCATTAGCTTTTCTTGGCTATTCAATTGAATGATTACCCCAGCCTTTTATATATATAAACGGCCATTTGTATTTTTCTCTGTTTTTTTGGCCAAAATATAAAAATAGGATATACATAGACTATAGAACTTAATAATATCTTATATGTTTTGAGATTTTAAAGAAATAAAATTTATCAAATGGGATAGTCAGTCATCTCATTATCATTTAAATTTCTTTTCTTGGGTCTTTGATTTTGTATATTTCTTTCAACATTCTGAGTTACTATAGCCCCCAATAGCTGGTTATGATCACTTAACATACAGTTTCAAATCAATGAGGTCTGTGATGGAAATAAAACAAATTCTAAAAACTCATTTTTATATTATATGCATACCATGTTTTCAACAGCAAATTTTTTTTTAAATTCAGAACAGGCATGTGGTTAAGATAAAAATTATCTGATGTTCCCAATCATTGAAATATAGAAACCATAATCAGGGAAGGGCTTAGGAGGTATTTTTGTGGTATGATCCTTAGGACGAGGTAGCTCTCTCTAACCTGACAAATATTCTATAGAGCCCATAAACTAATTGTTCTTGAAGTGTGGTCCCCAGACCAGCAGCACTGGCTCTGAACAAATTCTCAGGTCTCATCCAAACTTAATCAGAACTTTGAGAGTTGGGGCCCAGCAGCCTGCAATGTAACAAGCTTTCCAGATGATACTGAAGTACCTTAAAGTTTGAGAACCCTTATCATGATTCAGGCTGCCAATAGAATAGAATAAGTCATCAGTTATATTTAATAACTGTCTTTTCTTACATAGTTCTCCCTATGCCCAGCTGGATACAGAATTTGGATGTAAAATTACAACCCAGAGTATTGGCATTCCTCAGTGATTCCCATTATTGGTGGGGTTTAACATGAACTGCTCTATTTGCATTCAAGGCCTCCTATAGTTATAGACCCAAATCAGGTGTCCAGTGTTATCTTCTGTTTCTCCGGTTGAGATTCTTTATTATTATTTTTTAAATAAATTTATTTATTTATTTTTGGCTGTGTTGGGTCTTCGTTTCTGTGCGAGGGCTTTCTCTAGTTGTGGCAAGCGGGGGCCACTCTTCATCGCGGTGCGCGGGCCTCTCACCATCTCAGCCTCTCTTGTTGCGGAGCACAGGCTCCAGACGTGCAGGCTCAATAGTTGTGGCTCACGGGCCCAGTTGCTCTGCGGCATGTGGGATCTTCCCAGAACAGGGCTTGAACCCGTGTCCCCTGCATTGGCAGGCAGATTCTCAACCAGTGCGCCACCAGGGAAGCCTCGAGATTCTTTTTATTTTAGTAAAATTGGATTACCATTCTCTCCCTATGCCCTCACTCCCTGCCATGAGGGATAGTTGACATAGGTTAAGACTGGGAAGGGCCTTCAGTGAGTGGAGATTTAGGGGAGAGCGCATTCCTAGGTGGTGTCACAGTGTAACCAAACACTTGATGTTTTTCGGGTTCTATCAAAATCCTATGTCAAATATCGTTTCCTCTATGAAATCTTTCTTGAGCCTTCAATCAGAAGGTGTGAGCTGTTCCTTCCATAATACTCTCACAGTATATTCTATTCTGCCCTATTGTGTAGTCTGTATTTCTCATTTCTTTGATTCTACTGTAAGTTCTTGAGATCGGGGCCTGCATTCTCCTGCTCATCCTGCTGTGCCACTCCTACCAGAGTGTCAGACACATAAATAATAACTCTGACAATAGTTGTTGAATTGTGGTATGTGGTGGCAGGACTGCCAGGCAAGCCCAGAGGGTCATCTGACAGCTTCCGGCCAAGTCTGTTAGCTGTATGAGTTGGGTGTACATTGTATGCTTGTCCCCAGATATTCCCTTGCAGGTAACTGACATTCATTCTTGTAAGATTTATAGAAAGTTCACAACCCGTGTTTCAAATACAAAATCCACCTAGGAAGGATCAAGAAATAGAAGAAAGATCTAGAGGACAAGCCTAGCTCTTTTACCCCCTGGCGCTATCAAGGGGCAGCCTAAGAGACACTAGAAAGGACCGGGGCTGGGAAACAGGAACAAATCTTTGATTTCACAGTCTTGCCTGGGGCCTTGACTGACAGTAGCTGCTGCTTTCACCTCCATCTGTGGCTTCACGCCTTTTTAGAAGAGACTCAGGAAATCTTCTCGTCTTAGAGGGAATATTTTCAGCCTACGAGGAAAATTCTGAGCATGAGAAGCAAGCTTGCCTTGCTTTCCCACCCAGAGACAGACTCATAAGACAGTAACGGTCTGGAAAGAATCTAAAGACACACGGTACAAAACATATTTAGTTTATTATTTTAAATGCTCTTCTTAATACCATCGCAGTGAAAACAAACAGTAGACCGACAACCGCCCTCCCCCTCCAAACAACGTTTAACTTATATTTATGTATTTGCTAACCACTCACATCTTGAAATTCATTCTATAACATCATAGACCCATGGCAAATTCTGAACAGAGAAATTCATTGTAGGAAAATATGATCATAAAAGATATGGTTTAAGTGGATACAACCCCCCAATTTTTAACCCATGTTTGTGATTTAATCTGGATCAAGTTTTATCTGCATTGGCGTAGATTTTTTTTTTCCAGGGGATACTGCAGTTGTTTTTCCAGGTTCATTTACCGAGGAACACTGCCATCATGTGGCCTGGTGTGTTAAAGACAGCACATAAATGACCACTAACAGCATGGCTTTAATTCTCTCTCCAGAAAAATGTTTGCAGCTTTTAAATGTGCTTTGTTGTTAGAAGCTATATTTGTGGATTTCTTTCTAAGAGAGCATTCTTAAATATCTGCCAAAGGATGAACTCTGTGTCAGCTGTTGAATCCTCTGAATACATAGCGACCACAACAGAGTATCACATATATAAAATAATAATTGAACACTGCTTGTTTTACAAATTTGTAAAGTTTTCATAAATTTATCCACTTTAGAGAGAGTAGGCTGACTTTCTCGTGTGCACTAAAGTGGCTGCCTTTTTTTTCTTCACACTGCCAAGTCCATTCAGGGAGAGGAGGTATAAAATGAGAACTGTAGGGAGGCAGCATCAAAAACTGAAGTATGAAGCTTGACCCTAAGTCTGAGTCTCCACTTTGCCACTGATTAACTGTGGAATCTTGAGTAAGTCACACAAGCTATCTGGTCTCAGTACTTTTTTTCCTTAAATAAGTAGGTTTGATACACTTAAGTCAAAACTGTTTTCTAGTTTAAAATTCTGTGATTCTACTTGACAAGTAAATAAGTTCTTGAAAAAGCAAGAATGCTGTTTTTCTTTAGGTAGATTATTTTCCTATGGTTTTCCTGTAACTGAAGCTTTGTCTGCATGACTCATCATGCAAAATTTTCTCTGTAAGAACCCAGAGATTATGTGTTATGTTCAGCAGTGCTCCAGCACAGCTTTCATGCATTTTGTGGGCATTCACAGCTTAGTATCTCCACAAACATAAAATAAAGTTGAGGAATCTTTGCAATTGGTAAACAGCTTACTGGCTTCTGAGAGCTGTAGGTCTTAACGGACGTTCCAGAATGTTAGAAAAGACAACTCAGAACAGTCTGATGGCTTTAACACCTGAAAGGGAAGGGCAGTTTTCTTCCCTTTTGCTTTGTAAATTTGTCAAACTTAAAAAGCCGATGCAAGTGCTGCATATGTTCTGATGAGACAAGATTGTGGTAAATGATTCCCTCAAGTTGATTTTGTGAAGTGTATAACAGGGTGAGGGATGGAAATACAAGCTGCAGTGGGCGTTTGAACCATGCTGGAAGGGCATATAAATGCAGGCCAGTTGCTAGGAGACCTGGAGCACAGTGTCAGTACCCCCCTGTGTGCGCAGGGATGTTTTATCTCAAGAAAGCTTGTCTTTCACAGTCAACGATGACATTAAATGTAGTCTGTCAAAATTCAGGTGGACCAGAGCTTGGTTATTGCTTGTGTCAATCCAGCCATTCTGTCATCCACCACTCATTAAGGGAGCAAATGAAAGAGAACAACGTAACATTGTGCCAGCGACCAAGAAGCTCTAGAAAAGCTCAGAGTGATGCACTACAAATTCAGTCTAAATACTCTCACATGGAAGACAGCTGGTTTGTTCGCTGATATTAATTCCAAGTGTGTAGTAGTGGCTAAAGAATGGCTTCAGCATTCCAAAGAGAAGGATGCCAGGCCACAAATAAGAGTTCTAAGCGAAGATGTGCTTGAGAAGGATTTTGAGCCCTATTGCTCATTTCAGTCATTTGTGGGATTTTTAAAAACAGATTTTATGCTAAACACACGCTTCCAGTTTGTAATTCCACCAAGAATTTTAGAATTGAGACGGTTTTAAGAGTTCTTCCAGCGCCCCCAACTGGTTGAAGACAGAAACTGACCCTCTCTGTGGGCAAGGGCAATGGGCAGCCCATTCAGAGAATGGGGCACGGACTTCTGCCCTTGTAAAACACTGTCAAGCTTTGCCAACATCCAGGAGACCCCGAATTCAATGAGAGAAGAAAAGAAAAACTAAAGGCTGAGGAGTGGGTCTAGTAGGTCTCATTTTGATTTAGAGGAAACTGAGTCATTGAGAGGTATTTTGAATTATTTGAAACACACACAGCTAATTATCACCAGAGCTGGGAACACAACCGGGTTTCCCAGTCCAGTGCTCTTTTACAGTAACACCAGGAGCTACTCAGGAGAGTTTTCTTTCTCAGGAGAGTTGTGATGTTCTTTTAGCTCTCACTGATATGAACAGCAGCAACAGTAATCCTGTAATGCTTCTGGAATGCTTTACAATGTACAAATCACATTTATATACATTGTTTGGTTTGATTCTTTCAACCATGGAAATTGTTCTTATGAAATAGTATGCTTAGCACACAGACTTGATCTGCATTGTTACAAAAGTATAGCTGTAATGGTACTAGTTTGCGAGGTCTCTGTTACAAATCGTCTGCCATGCCCCGACATGAAGGGTGATATAGGGGCCTTGGAGAACAGAGAATTGAAACCCTAATATAGTTTGAGAAATGTTTGTGTTTGCTCCACTTCAATACTGAATATCTACAAATAAAACGAAGTGTGTACTTTTCTGCTTATTTATGGAAAATATAAAACTATCATCAATGATAAGCCATTTTTGAGAGCTTACTACCAGGCCAGACACACAGCAAATACAAAAATGCTGTTCTAGGCTTAACTTAGAGAATTGGACTTGGGTTCAAGAAGTATAAGAAATGAAATAAATGACATACATCAGTTCCACTGTTAAGCTTTATTGAGCTTCAAAAATACCTGAAAAAAGGTAGAGGTATCTGAATGAGGATGGCCTTTTAGGGTCACCTCCTTTTCCTTATCTCAGGGCACTAGCATCTCCTGCTCCCGTGACCTAGAAAGCTCTTGCCCTAGATATCAGCATGGCTTGCTCTCACACTTCTTTGAAGTTTTTGCTCAGGGAAAGTGAGGACTTCTCTGATCATATATTTGAAATTGCCTTGCTTTCCAAGGCCATAACACCTTCCCAGGACTAGCCTGGAAGTGGAGGACGCTTTTTTTCACTTATTGGCCCAAAGGAACATAAATTTTTCTGATCTGTACATGGGTGACTTATGGGCTGGCTGGGATCCTAGACTTTCCCTAGTTTATTATTCTCTATCGCATGTATTACCACCTGACAAACTATGTTTTTTACTGTTTTTTTAATTGTTTGATTCCCCTATGATCCCTTCACTAGTACACAAGCTCCATAAAGGTAGGGATTTTCTTCATGTGTTTACAGCGCTTAAGAAGAGCCCCAGCAGTGGCTAAGATGAACCCCAATGACTCTCATTTCCTGGTATTCATGCCTTTCTTTTTCTTTTTCTTTTCCTTTTTTTGGCCACACTGTGTGGCTTGTGGGATCTTCCCTGACCAGGGATATAACCCGGGCCCCTGAAGTGAGAGCCCGAATCCTAACCACTAGACCACCAGGGAAGTCCCCCATGCCTTTCTTTTATTTTCATCTCACATCAAATCAGGGCAGCTCAGTGTGGCCAAAAGAATATGGTGGAAGTGGTGGTGTATGACTTCCTAAGTCAGGTAATAAAAGGCATTGCAGCTTCCAACTTTCTCTCATGGGTTCTTCATTCTGGGGGAAGCCAGCTGCCATGTCATGAGGACATTCAAGTAGCCCCGTGGAGTACATGGACAGGAACCAAACTGCCTGCACCAACTTGTTAGCTAAGTGACCAAACCGTTTTGAAAGGGGATCTTTTAACACCTAGCCTTTGAGTCTTTCAGCAGAGGACTCAAATATCGTGTAGCAGAGACAAGTCTTTCCCTTTCCCATACTGTCCTGTCTGAATTTCCTGACCCACAGAAACCGTGAGAGATAATAAGTGATTATTATTGCTTTAAGGTCATGCATTTTGGGGTTACTTGTTATGTAGCAAAAGATGACTTATAGTGCCTGGCCCATAGTAAGTTCCTAATCAATGTTTATTGGATGAAGAGGTAAATTAAGCAGATTTTTTCCTAGGTTACTCAGTGATCATAATACAATGCCTCAAAAAACTCTATAAAAAGCCTTTGCTCCAATAGCAACATTGGTTTAGAGTCTCAAGGAGTAGGCTTGAATCTTGGATCTGTCACTTATTTGTCATTTAACCTTGTATAATTCACTTACAGTCTTTGCGTTCTTAGTTTTCCTAATCTGTAAACTAGAAATAATGATGACAATTGTAATTATACCACTAACAGTACCAGCAACCTGAAAGTGCCCTGATGACTTTATAAATCCCTGGATCGGAGCTCTCCTGAAACCCATGCTTTAACTGGAATTGTCCATTCTGTAAACCGATAAATCTTCTTTATTATTTGTCAGTTTCAGTTGTTGGTGTTACCTATAACCAAAAGCAATCTTTATACAAAACATTAACACTAACATATATGACACAATAACAAACAAAACAAGATGACATGTAATCAGTAAGATGCTACATGGTAGACTTAAGTATAGCAGCTAAGAAGAAAAAGATATCAGACCACCTTATCAACAATTTCTGTGGGCTGATGGCAAGGACATCCTAATTCATCTGCCTAGGAAAGTCAGGGAGGCCCAAAGGGTTCTGTTTTCACAGAAGTTTTGGTTTCTGTAGGTATATCTTAGAAGCCTTGGCTTCTGATTTCTTCTCTATGGTTGCCTTTGACAGGTAGTTGCTGGCTTAGTAGCATGAAATTCATGTTTAAATGCCTTCAGGGGCCAAGGAGCTATTTGTGTTTCAGAGAAGATACTCTAAGTGGTCAGATTATGTTGTACACAGGCATCAAGAAAACAAACAGC
The DNA here is from genome assembly GCF_002837175.3 of Physeter macrocephalus. Lineage (NCBI taxonomy): Eukaryota > Metazoa > Chordata > Mammalia > Artiodactyla > Physeteridae > Physeter > Physeter macrocephalus. The sequence continues at coordinate 60,371,778 of NC_041218.1, forward strand.
CAGGCTTCTGTGCCTGCTGCCTCCCCTATAGGTCCTCAGAGAGTACAAGAAGGTCTTCCAGGCCCCTTGCACAATATCATCACCTTGTTAGAAGGTTCTTCACTTGGCTCCGAGAGGAGAGGACACTGTCCTGAGCATGTTGTGAAACACTAATAAAAAACTTCTTACGGGATGGGGAGTTTTTATTTTTAAGATCAGAGGAGACAGGAATTTCTGACGGGCCTGAATAGACAGAGTGAAATATAGTCTCTGTGTAATTTTGCCTCCTGAGGCCTAGAGAGATGGTAGCTTGAAGCAGTGGTCTGGATAATGATGTGTTTTATTAGCATTGGTCACATTACTTCCTATATATTAGAATGACCTGGAGGGGTATTTTAATTAAACTGCTATTTGTTTTCTAAGTGCAAATAATAATCTCTTAGTTTTATCCTCTGCCGCTCAGATAAATTGGTCAATAATTGATTTTTTAGCACAATAATCCAGATGACTCTCAGTTTTCTACATTTCTTCATGGAAATTTGCTTTGTTTTCTCAAAATATTCTGCAGAATTTACATTTATTTATTTTTATAGTTATGAGATGGGACCGAAATAGCTTCTGTGGGAAAACTTAAAGTCCTTTCTTTAGGTCAAAATTATAAATTTGTTTCCAAACATTAAATGAATGCTTTTAATTTTCATTCTTAAATCGTGTACTTTGTAGCCTTCAGCCTTCAGGGCCAAGTCTTGATGTTTATCAACCCAAGGAAAGAAAGTATGAGAACACCCTAGGATATATTGGCCTTTGATAAAGTTTAAATCTCAATGCTGACTTTTAGAAATGCAATAGTTGTGAAAATCAGGCTTTAAGAAAATGAGGATTTTTTTCTAAATCATCGTATCTCCTTCTTTAGTATATCAAGAACCATGCTCAAAGGATTCAGGATCCAAAGTTTCTTCCACAATGCAAAAATGACAGCTCTTCCACCTATGGAGGGAGGTCAACAAGCTTGCTGACCTAGAGAGACAAAGAAAAAGTTAAAGAGGAAGTAAGAAGTCTAAAACTGGACCCTTTTAGTCAGGAAGGCTGGAAGTCTTGAGGGATTATGAGAAGAGATATAGGTTGGTTGAGGGGTTAGATGCCACGTTCTCATCCCTAGTCACACACTTGTTTCAGAGTTGAACGTTGGTGGAGCCATGGAGAGGGGAGGGAACTTGGTAACAAGATATGCCTGAAGAGGTCTGAAGATGCTGAGATCAGTGGCTCAGCATCAGGGAGAATGTAGACCCCCTGGAGAACCCCAGCCCTCAGCTTAGGTCCATGTCCATTCTGGCCCCAAAAAGATGGCAAGAAGGTGGCTATAGAAAGCTGCTGGTTCTTCATGGTTCTGTATGAAGTGTGAAAGAGTGGCAGTGTGCCTGGAGAGAGGACACAGAGTTTCAGAGCATACATTGGACTAACATAGCCAGAGGCTGTGGTATTTGAGGACATCAAGATTGGAGGCAAATGACTAGGATCACGTTCTCCAGTGGTGGACGCCAGAAACCTGAATACACCCAGACAAGACCAATTTAGAGGAGCCACTCTGCTATGAAGATCAGGGAGGGTCTAGAGGACAGTGAGTTCATCTTAGGACTGCCTCTCCTCTCATGAGGTCATATAAGCTGCATTCCTGCCCCTGACTGATCTTCACCTGGTGTACACTGGTCTAGCCATACTGCTTATTTATGGCTAAATTCTCTTCTAATTGATTCTGAATGCTAAGTATTAGTATATTGAAGTAGTATTTTGAATTAGTATTGCTCCTATACATATCCCATATTTTCAGAGGGAAATCCATATTAGAAATGACCATATTAGAGGGAAATTCAAAATTCTCAAAGATAGAGACTTTTATCCAAAGAGACTGAGGATTTACCTAAAGAGACTGCTAAATATTTTGGATCAGACTAAGCATATCCGGTTGGACTAAAATTAAGTTGTCCTTCCCTTTGCCACTAAGTTATGTAGAAAACCCATAAGGGGGACCAGATCAATTAATTGCATATAAACAAACTATTATTTCTGTATGAAATTCAGTGAATTACAACTTTGTGACAGTTTCTAGTGTGCAGGAGATTGGAAAGATCTGGGGACTTCATTACTACTTAAATCCATTAGCTTAATTCCACATGGGCAGGGATTTTTGTTGTTGTTGTCCACTGCAGTGCTCTGAATAAGTGTCTGGCATATTGAAGGTTCTGAGTAGGTATTTGTTGAAGGAATTACAACTGTAACATGAGGCAAGCTTGCAAAGTGCCCTCTAAGAATCCCAATACAATTTCAACAAAAACAGAGTGTCCCTGGTGTCATCCATCAGAATCCTTTGTTTTCAGCTCCCTCTAGGAATATTATGTTCCATGTTAGGCACCAAAATTTAAGAGGGGCATTTATCAGTCAACTAAAGAGGATCCAGAAGAGAACAGGCAGGACAAGAGAATTCTGAAAATCACCCCAAAAAGGAACAGTTGACACTACCTGAGGAAAAAAGTGATTAATGAGAGAGAATGCTATTTTCAAATCTTAGAAAGAGTATAATTATAAATATATAATTGCATGTTCATAATTAGACTTAATGGGAAGAAATTATGAATAAGCAGATTTTGACTCAATATAACAAAGAAGCTCTGACTTTAACTTTCCAATAATGGAATGAATTGCTTTGTGAACCACAATGTGAGATTTAATTATGTATTATCTGATATTTTCTCTTCAATATTCATTGGTATTTGCCTCCCTCCCTCTCAACTTATTGTTTAGCCTTGAAAGCAGAAAATGTAAAATTTGGAATGGTAAGGTTAGATTAAAAACTTTATTACTGTTAAGAATTATGGAGGGCTTCCCTGGTGGCGCAGTGGTTGCGCGTCCGCCTGCCGATGCAGGGGAACCGGGTTCGCGCCCCGGTCTGGGAGGATCCCACATGCCACGGAGCGGCTGGGCCCGTGAGCCATGGCCGCTGAGCCTGCGCGTCCGGAGCCTCTGCTCC
>NC_041218.1:60374888-60376745 GCF_002837175.3 Physeter macrocephalus
CGGGAGAGGCCGCAGCAGAGGGAGGCCCGCATACCACAAAAAAAAAAAAAAAAAAAGAATTATGGAGCCTATTAACTGATCACCCATTATTTTAGTCCCTCAGGTCACAAGGTGGCAAACTCAAATATGAGAACATACCCTTGACTGTTGGGTCGATATCTCACTTGGGTTTTCTGATGTCCATCACAAAGTGAAATTGCAAATTTTGTAAATCAGCTAAGATTTCATGAGGTTGATGAAAATGTTGGAGAACTGCCCAAATCACATACAAAACCATTTACTAATTGCAATTTGTCAGTGTTATTTCTGTTAATAATTGAATAAGAAAAGTTTGAGAGCATGAGGATTTGATTGGTGTTTTAGAGGGAACTCCATCCATTGAGTTTGTATGTCATTGGAATATCAAAGGATGAAGAAAGGCCCTTGGCAAATCTGTTGAAGCTCTTGAGTACGTTTGTAAATATGATTCTTTTTATATATTAGTTTGACAAAAACCATTCAAAAGGTAAAGTATATTGCTTCATGTTATTATGAAATTGAATCAGAAGAACTAAATATCTTTCTCTGAAAATAGTAAACATTGTATTTTGTGGTTCTATGAATTATACAAGTAACTGTTCAACCTACAAGTTAAATATTAGATGAAAATATGTACCCTATAATTTTTGCTTTTCTTTTTCAAGATGAATTAAGAGAACCCCACCCCCACCCCCCAACTGTGAAATTCAGTCTTAATTTTAGGTAGTGTGAATTTTGGTTATCTTTTCCAGGACTAATTACCCTTCAATAAAGTAAAACTCCTCTATGTCTCTGTTTCCACTACCGGGAATGCTTTTCTTTCTCTTAGGTTTGTCAAAAAGGGACAAAACATATCAATCAATAATTGCTATACTTGAGTCACGCATGTGGACATAAAAGGAACAGTATCTTATTCTCAACCAAGCATAGTACTAAGGACGTTGTAAATAATCAATGAATAATTCTTTATTCATTCATTATTCATTTATTCGTTCATACTGGGCACTGAGGGCGGGAGAATGATTTAGTTCCTTACTTTATGGAATCTACAATTCTGTGCTTATGCTGCATTACCAAGTTATCGTTATTAATACGTTCAGTGCAGAAATACATTTTTATCACAAATGTAAGTTGTGCTCATTGTAGATGACTTCAGAAAATAAGAAAGAGATAAAGAAGAAATCAGATGTAATCTTAGCACTAGGAGATAAAAGCTGATGATATTTGGGAATTGATGCATGCATACAGATTTTTCTTCCTACGTGTGCATTTAGTACACATATTTATACATTATATAGATAGATACAAATTATGTAAATATATACATATATATTTGTACATTATATAATATAGATATTTTTAAAGAATATTTATACTACATATACTATTTTATAAATTACTTATCTCATAGATATTTTAAAATCAGTATATATCTACCTAGTCATAATGACTGAAGGGTGTTTTATTACCTGGATGTGACATAATTTGTTTATCAAATTTTTTACTGTCAGTCACTTAGATTGCTTCCATGTTTTTTACTATTAACAATATAATCATCTATATATACATTTTTATTCATTTATCCATCCATTATTTCAGGACAAATACTTTACACTATGTTAAGCTTGAAATTTTATCTTCTTGAAGATTTAAAATTAAGAATATTAACAGGGCTTCCCTGGTGGCGCAGTGGTTGCGCGTCCGCCTGCCGATGCAGGGGAACCGGGTTCGCGCCCCGGTCTGGGAGGATCCCACATGCCGCGGAGCGGCTGGGCCCGTGAGCCATGGCCGCTGAGCCTGCGTGTCCGGAGCCTGTGCTCCGCAACGGGAGAGGCCACA
>NC_041218.1:60376798-60430207 GCF_002837175.3 Physeter macrocephalus
TGGGCCCGTGGCCCAAGGCCGCTGAACCTGCGTGTCCGGAGCTTTTGCTCCGCAATGGGAGAGGCCACAACAGTGAAAGGCCCCCGTACCGCAAAAAAAAAAAAAAAAAAAAAAAAAAAAGAATATTAACAAAAATCTTAAACATTAAAAAAAGTTAATCTACAGTATTAGAAGTCAAGATAATCGTTATCATTGGGGGGTCAGGTGAGTATTTGGATTGGAAAGTGACATAAAGGGGGTTTCAAGTGTACCTGAACTACTCTGTGGTTTGACCTGGGGGTTGGTTACAGGGGTGTGTTCACTTTGTAAATATTGGGCAAGCCGTATACTTATGACTTGTCATTTTCTACTTTCTTGTATTTGTGTTACACATCAATGAAATAAGTTAAAATACTATGTTACGATTTGCATCCATGTCTATATGCGTATGTAAATTCTAAGAATTGAATACTATTATCATTTTTAGTTTTTTAAAATTCATGTTGCTAATTATTCTGCGGAAAGTTTGCACCAGTTTTGACTCCCAGAGACAATATATAAAGTGTAATTTCTTTATGTTCAAATTAACATTTACTATCACAATTTTTCTAATTTTTAATGATTTGTACATTTAAAAATTGAGTATTTTTCTCTCTTGGAAAATTTCAAACTTACAGAAAAGCTGAAAAAATAATATCATGGTCATCCATAAATCCCTCATTAGATTTGCCAACTTTTAATTTTTTGCCACATTTGCTTTCTCTTTCTGTTTCTATTTATACACACACACTCACTCACATATCTATACATGTATATATGTATACATATATATATATACACATTTATTTTTGTATTTCTGAATTATTTGAAAAGAAGCTTTAGGCATCATGACAGTTTACCCCTTAAGAATAAGAATATTATTCTATATAACCACAATAGTTTTACCACACCTTAAAAAATTAACGATAACTCTATATTATCAAGTAATATCTAGTCCATATTCATATTTCCACAACTGTACCAATATAGTCTTTTCTAACTGATTTTTTAAAATACAAGATTAAATAAAGTTTACTCAGTCATTGCATTTAGCTGTTTTGTCTCTTTAGTCTCTTTTTACCTAAAATAGTCCCCTACCACCATCACCCTACCCTGCTTTCTTTCATGATGTTGAAATTTTTCAAGTCTAAGTCACTTGATAACCTTCTGTTTGTTTTCAAATGTGTATGACCGTGCTTGATTTTGCAGGCTCTTATTACAGAATTTTATAGGTTTTCATAAGCACATGTATCAGCAACTGTAACAAATTTTCATTTGTGGCTATTGGTTAATCAGAGCAAGACATTGGATCTCCAGTTGGGCAGCAGATGTTTTTACTGAGGGGAAAAAAAATAAAAGTTAAGAGCTTTTAAATCTTACATTATTACTTTGATTGTATAAGAAATAATAGTGACATTTTATTCTCTAAAATGTATTGTGAGGGTTTTCCTTCATATTGATACACTATGTTATTCAATGAATTAGTTCGTATAGAACCAGTTTAAAAGACCTGAGAGTGCAGTGACAGCCAAGAAGGATATTTTGAAGTTTGAAATGATCCCTATATAAATAGAACGGATCAGCATACTTTGGGATAAAATTAGCTGACAGTTTGTGGGCTCTCTAGCATGTGCCTGTTAGCTTGGTGCCGCTCTCCTGATAAATCACAACCCAGCTTCCAGAGGGAGAGGAAGGATGGACAGCACGGCTGCCCCTATCACTAAATCTGCAGCTGCCAAGTTAGTTAAGAGAAATTTCCTTGAGGCTCTAAAGTCAAATGACTTCGGAAAATTGAAGGCCATTTTAATCCAAAGGCAAATAGATGTGGACACAGTTTTTGAAGTTGAAGATGAGAATATGGTTTTGGCATCTTATAAACAAGGTAAAAATTATAGGTGTAATTGTAAAATCTATAGAAAATGGATTTGTTTTTTTAATGCACAGCATTAGTCACCCAATCTAAACTGGTAGCTCTTATTATTTCTTTAAATATATACTGAAAAAATATTTCTAATGTAATCATTTCTTTCTTTTTAAACTAGACAAAATCATGAGCTGGTATATGTATATATAAATATATTTTTTCTTCTCTTTACTTTCCTTCTCTTTCTGTATCCCTGTGCCTAGAATTTGAAATCCTGGATAATCATATTTAGTAATGCAATTTTCTTCTATTTCTAACTTTATTTATTCTTATAAGTACATAGAATAAAGAAACCATCTCTAGATTATGGCTAAACAGATTGCTGAGATCTAATCCAGACAGTATGACTGGCTTGGGAACAGGCTACCAGCCCTCTGTTAACAGGGCTACTTAAAGATATATCATCTCTACATCCACCTGGAGGAAGAAGAGGATTTTTGCCCCTATTTGAAGGGTTAATAAATGGGTAAGGCTGTACCGTGATACACCTTTATGATCCTTGTCATTTTAATGAGTTTTCAGTTCAGGCAGAAAAGCTGAATCCAGAAAAGCCAAAAAGTTAACTTTTTTCCATGACTACAGTGATAGATCAAAATTGTAGATCTACCTAACACGGAGTATCTGCCTTATGAGGAACTAAGGATAGCAAAAATTAGAACTGAATATTTTTATCACGGGATTTTCTGGAACCCATGCTTAATAAGTCAGAAATAAATTAGAAGTGAGATTCTGATTTCCCAAATCAGCTAGTTAATGGGAAATTTGAGTAGTGAGGCCATCTGGTAAGCAGACTGCAAACAAACACCAGTCAACATCACTTCTGTTTAAACAAAATAGGTGATAAGGTCTTGTGTACAGCATTGAGAAAGATCTTTTCTTTACGTTTAAAATACTTTCCATTTGTATATAAATCATCAGCACCATCAATTTTCAAAAATGAATACTAATGGTATATATTTCTACATTAATTTACTATCAGTTCTGAAGGAAGGATGGAATAGTTGAGGCCAGTTACTGTGTTTATGATTTTTACTTGAGGGTTTTATTATAAATTGGCATTGCTATCTTGATTGGAAAATAAAGAAGAGGTCTGTTTTTTATAAAGTGGTTGATGGAGATTCTGTTAAGAAGAAAGAATGTATACTATATGATCAGATTACTTTCATCTTATGGATTTGTTCAGTGAAAGACTGCCTGAATGCTTAATACATTTTTAAGGTATTTTTTAACACTTATATTCGTGCCTAGCTTAAATTAACTTATGTCCACGTCGGCAGGTAATTTATTTGACCCTGAGTTGTGAAGACTGCCTTTTCTCATCTGAGCATGCCAAATTGCGTAGATCATGCGAAGGTTCGGAGGTTGTGAGAAAGGAAGTTTTAGTGGCAGTTTCTGGAGAAGTGTGCTGTTTCTCTTGCTTCCAATGGTGTTATCATCCCTGAACGAGAAAAAAATGCATTTTAAAATCTTTCTGTCAATATGAGCCGACTCCCTATGGTCTTCATAGAGCTAAATTTTCATTCATGCAAATGGCTGTTTTCATAGGACTGTGCGATGGGACTTTGAATTAGGGAGAAAGCAAATTACACTCTCTGGATTTGGGGGAAAAAAAAGAACAGTAACATTCTTTTTTTTTTTTTGTTATACGCGGGCCTCTCACTGTTGTGGCCTCTTCCGTTGCGGAGCAGAGGCTTCGGACGCGCAGGCTCAGCGGCCATGGCTCACGGGCCCAGCCGCTCCCCGGCATGTGGGATCTTCCCTGACCGGGGCACGAACCCTTGACACCTGCATTGGCAGGCGGACTCTCAACCACTACGCCACCAGGGAAGCCCAAGAGTAACATTCTTATGCATGCCAGGTGGATGAATGCAAGAAATGATAGGATTTGTGGCCGTATCTTAAGGGTTTATGCAGGAAATCGTGTGTGTGCACGTACACGTGTGTGTATAGAAAGAAATACACTTACTCTCTGTTTAATGTGAATATGGGTATAAGAATCTGTCTCTTCAATCTTAATCCCAGATTGAAGCCTCATTTTCTTCAGTTTCTTCAGATATTTTCACATGGCTCCCAGCCTAATTATCAAACTTTTTATTTTAGTCAGGAACGGAAGTGATGCATAGAATCCTAGTTGCTAGCCAAGCAAAGTAGACCTAAGTGGTTATATCAGTTTCTAAGTCACAGAGGAATTCCCAGGGACTAGTGTAGAGCTGAGCAGGCTACACTGGTCATTTGTTCGTTAGTTAGTTAGAATTAGTTAGTTCCTTTCTGAATAATTCTAAGGAATGAGACACTTTGTGTCCTTGAAGGGTATGTGACTAGATTAAACTTTGTGAGACTTTATTAAATCACAGCAGACTTTTTGGATGTTGAATGCTGTTGAATTGCTATGCATTAGTTTTTGATTTTTTTAAGCACTTTAAAAAATCTCTACAACAGAAAAGTGCACAAATCATAAGTGTGAAGCTTGATTAATTTTCACAAAATAGACATATGCAACCCGCATCCAGAAGAAGAAATAGAACATTACCTATTTACTTTTAAAGTGTGGGAATCTTCAGGTTTTAGTAATTTTGGGCTTACTAAGCAAGACAATGTGTAAAATCTAGAACATACTATGTTACCTTTAAATTTGCTTGTGTAATTAGTAACGTAATCTGTATTCAACATTTGATTGTCCTGTGGAAGATCAACAGTGGTACGTTTAATCCCAAATAATTTTTGTTTCTTTTAGGACATAGGATTTTACATAGGATTTTTTAAAGTGACCACATTTTCTCCCCTAATTATGGTATGTTTAAGCCAGTATGAATGCAAGTTTATACTTTTTGTCAAGGCAACTCAGAAGTCTGTTGGTGAAGAAATCAACTTGGAATCTAAACATTGCAACCCCCAATCCACAATCTAAATGGTACACTAATAATCAAAAGTTGACCTCCTAAGCAAATATAAAATATGGACTTTGTGAGGAAGGTAGAACAAAGTGTCTGGAAATTCACTTCTGCTTCCCCATCTCACTGAGTAACTTCTCTCACCTGTGAGACAGAGAACAGATTTAGAAGCCAGCATCCAGGTTCAGATGGTGGGCCCTGCCTAGCCCCAGCACCTAATAATGATTCTTAAAGTTTGAGACATCTCATTCTATTTTTTCAAGTTATTTTAAACTTCATAATCAAATCTTCAGATAAAATTATGTTTTATCAATTAAAAATATTTCTCTCACACTTTGTAAAGCAAACATTAAAAACATTCTGGTTGGGAATTCCCTGGTGGTCCAGTGGTTAAGAATCCACCTTCCAATGCAGGGGATGCAGGTTTTGTCCCTGGTGGGGGAACTAACATCCCACATGCTGTGGGGAACGAAACCCGCGCACTATAGAGCCCTCGAGCCACAACTAGAGAGAAGCCCAGGTGCTGCAACTAAGACCCGACGCAGCCAAATAATAATAAAATAAAATTTTTTAAAAAGGAAAGCCATTCTTTAAAAAAAAGAAACATTCTGGTTGGCATTTGCATTATCTCCTAGAGAATGGCAGATATATGGGTCTGAAAAGTAAAAACAAGTAAGCAAAATTACATCTACCAGCTGACCACTTTAAAATGGGAATGAAGTGAAGAAAAGTTAAATACACGAACAACTTTTAACTGCCAAATGCAATTAGCAGTTGAATAGTCAAGGGATGTCAATTATATAAAGTTTGTTATGAGCCAAGTGCACAGTATTTATAGTGAAAGTGGGTCTCTAAGAAAACGCAAAGCTATTCATATTGGTTCTCTACTAGGCGATCTCCATACGGGAAACGTGAATATCCATAAAGCTGTTTCCAACGGTTTTTCAACCACACATTTGATTCTCCTTCAGATGCATGAGCCTTGGCTTATTAATGTTACAGGCAGAATATCATACTTATCTCTTTGGTATGGAATTCCCTAGTCAGCAAGGTTAATCAGAGTCCTTTTATTAATCAGCGTAATGCACTTTAAGTACTTCGTTTGTGGCCCACAGCCGCAGGTTCTTTGGTTGATAGTCATATTTTTAATTAAAATAACCAATGAATGATTTCACTGGAAAACTTTCTGGCAGGTACTCTATCTACTAAGTAGCAACTGCCTTCCAAATATCTTGAAAGCTCTTATTTTCACTCTCTTAATGAGTCATCTTCTTATCACCTAATTTTCCTCTTTGCCAGAAATTCACTTTCCTACTTTCCTACTGCCATCCCAGGGTTCTTTTCCTTTCCTAGATGTTCACATTTTTTTCTTTTAAATTTTACATTTCAAGCTTTTTTTTTTCTCCCCTGGGGAAACTCTGAGATTTATCCTGAAAATATTAGTTATTAAAAAATAGGCAAGAATTGTGCTCCAGCCTGTAATCCTTCAGGACTGTGTAAATACGTGGACACAGCAGAGCAAATGTCTGCTTATCCAGCCATGAGCAGTGTGTGTAACCTTTGGCTGTAATAACAGAGGCTTCTTGTGTGTGGGGTTCTTTGGACTCAGATAACATTACAGCAGATAACTGTGGCAGAGCAAGGCTTAGCTGAAGATTTACCAGAGATGTGTATATCCCCCCAAACACTGGAGCAGAATCAAACCTTCCAAAACGTGGCCCAAACACTTCGCTCCTTACTATATTTCCTGAGCCGGGGGTTTTCTACTCAGTGACTCAGGCATATCTCTGGATTCAGATTTAAATTAAACACACACACACACACACACACACACACACACACACACACACACACACAGCATTGGTCTGTGTATTTTTGTAGGGGCATAACTCCTAAATTCCTTTAGAACTTTGCTGAGAATTGATATTGGTTTGGAGGTGGACTGCATGTAGCTTTCAGATCATTGATGGCTATTTAGAGATTTGGGGGAGACTAGGTATACAAACATGGGCACTTCCTGCTACTTAATCTCTACAGGATATTTATCCTCATTTGTAAAGTGGAGGCTTTGTCAAGACCCCCTCTAGATCTCCTGCATGCTGATAATCTTCAATGTTTTGAAGGGGAAATTATATAAACAGATTAAGTGTCATGGTCTGGGGAAGGTAAAAAGTAATGGTAGGTGCTATAAATCCACATGGGTGTGGCCTATGTTTGAGAGTTCTCTCTGGGATTTTTTCCTAGGAGAAAGAATCTGTATTTTCTTCTCAGTTAAGCTCATTGCTCAAGCAGAGCTCAAGCAGAAGGCATCACTGCCCACAGACTGCAGACCTGGGGTAAGAACCAAGTAGTTTACATTAGGGGAAGCAGTGCCTTCCTCACCTCTGGCCCCATCAAGGGCTTTGTCCCTGGGTTTTACTCCCTCCCCACAGTCCTTTGTGCAATCTGAGCACACAGTCAAAGGGCATCCTGGACTCTGCAGAAGTGAGCATAGGGGGGCCTTTTGAAAGACAAATGCTAAGAATAAATCACATTTTGAGTTCTGAAGCCCTGGGACAATATTGCTGTGGAAAGAAGGGAGAGTGTACAAAATGAATCTGCCTGATTAGTTAACTGTATTTCTGTCATGCTGTGACCATTGGGGGTTACATTTTGCGGGACAAATTTTGATCTCTTGACATACCAGCATCAACACAAGTGTGTTAATGGGTGCTGCATCACTGTGGTTTTTTGGCAATGGCATTACCTCAAGTTTGGTCCTCAGTGAGGGTAGGTGTGGTGGAAAGGACACTCCTGCTTGTTTCCACACTTGGTTCACAGTGACCTGTGGCCGTATCGTCATTTAAAGGTGGTGATTGTATGTGTGTGGCCTGTTTGCTGTGGACTGCTTCTGTCTCTGCAGTGGGCTTTCCTGCTTTGCAAGGGCTTGAATTATCCAGAAACTCCTCCCCACTACCCCCCACCAAAGTTCTGCAATGCAGCTTCAAGATACATTGCAACAGACCCTGATCTGTATCCGACTATCTATTCTCTTCCTATCTCTCCACTCAGCTCCCTAGGGGCACCAGCTAAGGTGTCTTGCTGCCACCCACCCATCTACGTTCCTACCACCCACATTCCTTTCTAGGAGAGGTGAGTTGTAGGCACAATTCCATTTATGAGGTTGGCTGAATTCCAACACTTGGCCATCTCTGAGCCTAATTTACTAGTTAATGATTATGATTATAGGACACACAGATGAAACTGAATGAGAGGTCAAGGATGACCGATTCACGTAATAAACAGGCAGGATAGATTCTATAGGTGCTACTGGGAATTTAGGAGGAAGAAAAAAAAATCAACCAGCAAATGTATCTCCATATCAGAGATGTGACAGATAGATGAATTCGGGATCTTCTTTCTTTCCTTATGATTTGTGAAGCAGGCTTGGCGCTAAACCTATTCTACTTCCACAAAGACAAAGACAGATGGAAACCCTGCATTGCAGATATTCTGAGTCCATTAGCTTGCACTGAGGCAGACTTATGGCTCTAGCAGGCTGAAAAAGTGGCAGTTTTCTCATCTGGAAAATGAAAGGCTTGGACTGGATAATCTTCCCTCCAGCGCTAACATTCTGTGTTTCTTTGATTTTACATCAAAATGGTGTTTTCTTAATCAGCTCTCTGCTGCTTCCTTTCTGAGATCATTTTTCTTACCACTGCAGAAGCAGACTTGAGTTTCCAATCAGTTGTTGCATAGAGCTGCCTAATCTTTGCTGTTAATTGGCAAGCAAAACACACTCCAGTTTTCAGATCTGGAACCAGCTTCTTTGCAAGACAGTTAGAAGAGGCTGTCTTTGCAAATTGCTTGTAGAGGAAATTTGAGTATTAAGATGACTAAGTATTGGTGTTAAGTGATTCATTCCTTATCAAAAGCAGGTTGCATACCATATAGCTTAAAAACTATGCTTGGAACACAGATTCAATGTGCACAGCTAAATGGAAATGTATATATGGATATATACAAGTGTATCGTGTGTGCATATCTATTTACACACACACACTCACACACACACACACAGAGGCACAGGGTTGATCCTCCCCAGTCCAGACTGTCTGTGAAACTATTTGTCTCTACCAGGGAAAATCCATATCACCAAATAACTTCCCTTTTCAGTGTCTGAAATCTGGAATTAGTATTTTAGAACTTAATCTATTGTATGAATACAGATTCCTACATAAATTCAGATAATCCTAAGAGGGTCACACTTTAAACAATCCTCAGTCTATTAGACCTTAGTGTAAATTAACTTTGGATTTCTTTTTTTTTTTTTTTTTTTTTTTTTTTTGGTACGCGGGCCTCTCACTGTTGTGGCCTCTCCCGTTGCGGAGCACAGGCTCCGGACGCGCAGGCTCAGCGGCCATGGCTCACGGGCCTAGCCGCTCTGCGGCATGTGGGATCCTCCCAGACCGGGGCGCGAACCCGGTTCCCCTGCATCGGCAGGCAGACGCGCAACCACTGCGCCACCAGGGAAACCCCTGGATTTCTTTTTAAAGAACAACTTTGGATAAGGGGAGAGTTGGGAGGACGAGAAAGCAGAATGGCCCTAGAATTCTGAGTGAGATGAAAAGAGATTAAAGTGTGTGAGTGTGTGTGTGTGTGTGTGTGTGTGTGTGTGTGTGTGTGTGTGTCTGTCTGTCTGTCTGTCTAGGTTGGAGGGTGGGCCATACAAAAACAAACTTCTGGTTGGGAGCATTCATTCACTCAGGATTAATCAACATTGTGCATAACCCTATAAATAACCTCTTTTTAAAAAAAATATAAATTTATTTATTTTTGGCTGCGTTGGGTCTTCGTTGCTGTGCATGGGCTTTCTCTAATTGTGGTGAGCGGGGGCTACTTTTCGTTGGCAGTGCACGGGTTTCTCATTGCGGTGGCTTCTCTTGTTGCGGAGCACAGGCTCTAGACGCGCGGGCTTCAGTAGTTGCGGCTTGTGGGCTCTAGAGTGCAGGCTCAGTAGTTGTGGCGCACGGGCTTAGTTGCTCCACAGCATGTGGCGTCTTCCTGGACCAGGGTTCGAACCCATGTCCCCTGCATTGGCAGACAGATTCTCAACCACTGCACCACCAGGGAAGCCCTAAATGGCCTCTTTAAACTAAATTATTTTTCCCCCTGGACAGGAGCACAACAGTTTATTTTAATTTTATTTATTTTTATAAATAGTAATACACGCACAGGTACTAAATTTAAAAACTCAAGGGGAGCATTGAAGGATAAGTAAATCTATGTTCTTGTCCCCCAGTCCCCACCAGTGCAACCAGTTTCTAGTGTTAGGTGTTTATAAATATTTTCTTACCTGTTAGCCTTTATGCACACTCTTCGGCTCCCTGTTTCTCTCACTCAATAATATATCTTGAGATTTTTTCCATACCAGTATACACAGAACCGCCCCCTTCTTTGTAATGGCTGTATAGTGTTCCACTGTACGGATGTACATACTTTATTTAAACAGTCTCCTATTGATGAAGATTGAGGTTGTTTCCAATCACTAACCATTAAGAACAATGCTGTAGTGCAGTGCATGTTGTTGTCCTGGGCCAGGTTACCAGGATTTATAACTCCCGGGAACTTCATACTCTTCATAAAGAGTTCAATGCAAGTAGTGTTCCTGGGAGTTGTGTAATACAGTGGCCCTTATATAGCATTTCACACATGAGTGAATGTACTTGTAGGTTAAATACCCAGGAGTGGTGCATAGGTAGTTCTTTTCACTTAAATGAGAGACTTTTAATACCTGATCACCAGGCCCACCTTTAACGTGGTCATCATCCTCTGAGTACCCTCCAGATGCTCATTTTTGTTGCCCAGAAGTATTCACAATATTTTAGATTTTTCTGACCTCATCTAATCAGTGAAGAATACAACTTTTACTTCTCTTGTTCTGGGTGCTATACCCTATTAATGTAGCTAAAGATTGTATCAGCATTTGGGCAGCTTCATCTTACTGTTGGCTCATTTCTAGATTATTGTCAACTCAAATACTTAGGTTTTTCCTCAAATAAATTACCATTAAATCATAATCTTCTGGGACTTCCCCGATGGTTCAGTGGTTAAGACTCCACACTTCCAATGCAGGGGACATGTGTTCGATCCCTGGTTGGGGAACGAAGATCCCATATCCCACACGGTGCGGCCAAAATATTAAATAAATAAATAAAGACGATCTTTCCAAAAAAAATCTAAAAAAAAAACAAACTCATAATCTGCTTACCTTGTACTCGCATAGTGGAATTTTTACAACCTATTGTAAAAACAAACTTCTGATTTATCCATGTTAAAATTTATTTTGTTGTTTCCACCCTAGAGTCTCTTCTAAGCTGTTGAGCTATGTCTGCATCTTCATCTTGCCATTAAATATTTCATCTTTCTGTACCTATTTTCCATTCTCCACTCATAGTGAACTTAATGCCATGGCTCTGGGTATTGACATTGAAAAAAAGATTTATAAAGTTATCTTTGTTATAGCTTGTCAAAATGGCAATCATTGGACACTTGGGAAAAAAGGACTAGTTCAGTGTTTAGAAGTCAGAGGTAAGAGGGAAAAAGGAAAGAGAAAGAGAGAGGGTGAGAGGGAGGGAGGGTGGAGGGAGAGAGAGAGAGAGAGATTTCCAACAACTAATGGGAAAATTTTATTTAAGATCTCAGTTCTAGGAACAACTGTGCTTCTCCTGACCAATTAATTTGTGTATAGCTTGTGGGCATAGTTAATTGTGCAACACATCATGTTTTCCTGTTTATTTTGGCTGCTGGGAAGTTCAAAGGCAAATTTACAGTGTGGTTCTAGCATATATAGAACACAGTTTATATTTTGGGTACCTATCTGACCCTGAACCTCTTTTTATTTTCCTTCCTTATTTTTTCCTTTGCCCTTATTTTCTAGATCACTAAAAAAATCTTGTGTAAAATTTGTAAGCTGCTATAAATTCTTAATTCTTCTTCCGAAAGAGGTGTTGTATAAACTGATAGACAGGCAAATAAAATCTTGGTGTGACAGATTTTCTAAAGACATCAAATACATTCATACCTTAACTTGACAATAGCAACAAGTAGAGGGAAAAAGAACTGTGATGGAATGAAAATTATAAGCTTGTAAGTAACAGCTTTGGAATCATTCAAGAAAATGATTGGGAGTTAAAAAAATTCTTTAATAAGAATGTCATGTAAATCATCATGTAAAATAAAATACAGTCACATAAATGAAGGTCTCAAACACAAATGCCTTGGACAGCCAGGAAGGTAAAGTAAATGAAGGACCAAGATAATAGGGAATAGTAGAGAGCCCCTGTCCCATTTAAGTAATCCAATACACTACTAAGCTAAACATTTGCAGATCCATCAGCCACTAGTTTACAACTTCCAAATCATCCCCCAATTTTATAAATGTGACAAAAGTAAAATACTTTGTAAAAATCCTCACTAATTCTCACAGGGACAAATCCTAGGCCAAGAAGTTAAACTTTCTCTCCCTTTCTTTTTTCAGGTTATTGGTTGCCTAGTTACAAATTAAAGTCTTCCTGGGCCACGGGCCTGCATCTTTCTGTCTTGTTTGGTCACGTGGAATGTCTTCTGGTGCTACTGGACCACAATGCTACAATCAACTGTAGACCTAATGGGAAAACCCCTCTTCATGTGGCTTGTGAAATGGCCAACTTGGATTGTGTTAAGATTCTCTGTGACCGTGGAGCAAAGCTCAATTGCTACTCCTTAAGTGGACACACAGCTTTACACTTCTGTACAACTCCAAGCTCCATCCTCTGTGCCAAGCAATTGGTTTGGAGAGGTAAGCCTTTCTGAGTGGCTGACATTGTCATCTACCTGCCCAGTCATGGTTTTGAAAATTGGTGACCCTTACTTACCTCTGGCAATATAGTACGTATCTCTATTCATTAAGCCTAATTCAGGGGGCCCTAAAAATATGTAGAGAGATAGTTATGTTGGCCCCGGTCATTCAGTGATGATCACATTGAATTCTTATTACTGTTTTAATTGTAGGAGTCTCGTTAATTTACACATTTATTTAACAATATTTATTAGCTTCTATGATGTCAGGTAATGTGCTAAGAAAGTAAAAAGAGAAAATAGTTTCTGCCCTCTAGGAGCTTATATTCTAGTAGGGGAGATGAATATTGATGAAATAAATTATAAATACATAACTGTAAATTGGGAAAGGAGCAAAATAAGGTGCTATGAAAGAGAACGTCAGGAGTAAACTATTATAAAAGGTATAAAACTTCTCTAAAGATACGATTTTTTTTTTTTTTTTAATGCGGTACACGGGCCTCTCACTGTTGTGGCCTCTCCCGTTGCGGAGCACAGGCTCCGGACGCGCAGGCTCAGCGGCCATGGCTCACGGGCCTAGCTGCTCCGCGGCATGTGGGATCTTCCCGGACCAGGGCACGAACCCGTGTCCCCTGCATCGGCAGGCGGATTCTCAACCACTGCGCCACCAGGGAAGCCCTAAAGATATGATATTTAAGCTGAAACTTTATAATGAGAAGGAGCTGGCCATTAAAAACAAGAGCAAAGAAGAAAAGTCTAGGGATAGGGAATAGCATGTGCAAAGTTGCTAGGGGAGCAAAAAACTTGGAATATCCAACACATGGAAGAAGGCCAGTATGGCCAGAATATCATGGGGGGTGGGTGGGAGGGATAAGAGGGTAGAGCGGAGTGCCGCCAGATGACATTGGATGTGTTAGATCATATATGGCCTGATGGGTGCCAAGTGTGGGGTTTAGAAATGGAGCCACTGAAAAGTATAAAGCAAGGCAATGACACGGTTTAACTTTAACTTAAGATCATCAGTATGGGGTCATTCATAAGCTGGGTTGGAGAAGGCCAAGAATGGAAGCAGGGAGACCAGCAGGGAAACTCTTGCAATAGTGTAGGTGAGGGGGATGATGATTTGCACTAAGGGGAAAGCTTGGATAGGAAAATTAGAAAATGGGTTTGCAATATGTTTTAGAAGCAGAATTGGTGGGACTTGGAGATGGATTTGATATAGGTGGGGGTGGGGCTGGGTGACAGAAAAGGAAGTTTCAAGAATCATTGCCAAGTTTCTGGCTTTAGAAGATGGCTGGATATTGATGCCATTTTTTAAGTTGGGAAAAATTGGGGAAGAAGCATGCATGTGGGGAAGATCGTTATACCATTTTTTTTAAGTTGGGTTTACAGAGGTATAATTTATATACCGTAAATTCACTGTTTTTGAGTAATAGATAGTCGTGAAACCATTCACCACAATTATCTCAAAAAATCCCCCGATGCCCTTGGTAGTTAATTCCCTCACTCTCCCCCCACCCCTGGCAACTATTGATCTGTTTTCTGTCCCTTTAGTTTCATCTTTTCAGAATGTCATATTAATTAAATTATACAATATGTAACCTTTTGAGGCTGGTTTCTCCAGTTTAGCATAATGCATTTGAGATTCATCAATGTGACTGCACTCACCAGTAAATCAGACCTTTTTATTGCTGAATAGTATTCCGTGTATAGATGTAACACAGTTTATTCACTCCCTAGTAGAGGGGCATTTGGATTGCTTCTAGTTTTTGACAATTTTGAAAAAAGCTGCTATGAACATTTGCATACACGTTCTTGTATGGACATGTTTCATGTCACTTGGATAAACACCTAGGAGTGGGAAGATGGGTTGTATGGTAAGTTTATAAGAAACTGCCAAACTGTTTTCCAAAGTGCTTGTACCCTTTTGCATTTCCGCCAGCAGTGTGTAAGAGTTCCTGTTATCCTCCATCCTTGTCAGAACTTTGTAATGTCAGATTTTTAAAAATTGTTTTAGCCATTCTAATAAGTATTAATAACATCTCATTATGATTTTAATTTGAATTCCTCTAATGACCAAAGACATTGAGTATGTGTTCATGTATTTATCTGCCAGCTGTGTGTTCACTTTGGTGAAATACCTGTTCATTTCTTTTGCTGCTTTTTTTTTTTAAATGGTTGTTTGTCTTCTTGTTATTGATCTGTGAGAGTTCTTAATATATTTTGGATACTAGCCCTTTGTCACATATGTGTTTTGCAAATATTTTAATTCATTCTTTGGATTTTCATTTTTCTAATGGTGTTTTTAAAAGAGCAGAAGTATTTAATTTTGATAAATTCAGTTTACCAATTTTTACCTCTTATGGTTTGTGCTTTCTGTGTTCTAGCTAAGAAATGTTTGATTAACCCAAGTAACAAAGGTTTTCTCCTATGTTTTTCTTCTAGAAGTTTTATAATTTCAGGTTTTACTTTTATATCTTTGATTCGTTTTGAGTTATTTTTTGCATATGGTGTGAGGTATAGGTTGAAGTTCATCTTTTTTCGTGTATGGATGGCCACTTTTTTCAACATCATTTGTTGAAAAGATTATTCTTTCACCATTGAATTGTTTTGATATTTTTCTCAAAAGTCAATTGGCCAGGACTTCCCTGGTGGTCCAGTGGTTGAGACTTCACCTTCCAAGGGTGCAGGTTCGATCCCTGGTCGGGGAGCTAAGATCCCACATGCCTCACAGCCAAATAACCAAAACATAAAACAGAAGCAATATTGTAACAAATTCAATAAATACTTTAAAAATGGTCCACATAAAAAAAATCTTTTAAAAAAAGTCAATTGGCCGAATATGTATGGGTCTGTTGATCTATATATCTATTTTTTGCCCATCCTCCACTGACTTGGTTGCTTTATATCAAGTCTCAAAAGCACATAGAGTGAGTCCTTCTAGGTTAGTTTTAAACATGAGAGGTTTCAGACCTCTTTGAGACATCAAAGTGAATAAGTCAAGGATGCACTTGATATAAAAGTATATATTTCAGAAAAGAGCTCTGAACTAAAGCAGTAAGTTTAGGAGCCATTGACCTATAGATTGTATTTGAAGCCAAGGAAATCAAGGAACTCACCTGGATAAACAGTGTAGAAAGATAAAAGAGAACTTAGGACCAAGCTCTGACAAATTCTTATGTTTAGATGTTAGCAGGATGGAGAGGAGGCAATAAAAGAGAGTGAAATTATTCTAGGGTTTTGATTTCTCTTCCTTGTGATAACCACTTTCCTCTATAATTCTTTATTTCTAAGAATGTGTTAAAATATATTCCACACTAAAAAAAAAAAAAGAGTGAAATGGATTGATAAATGAAGTTGGAGAAAATCCAAGAGCATTTTTGGCCTCAGAGAAACTAAAAAAAAGGCAGGTTCAAGAATGGGGGAGTGGTCAGCTGTATTGATAGCTACTGAGAGGTTTAATCAGATGTTCATTAGATTGAGTGACAGAGTTATCACTGACAAAAATCGTTCTGGTGAAATGGTAGGTGCAGAAGCCAGATCAGAATATGTGAATGGGAGGTTAGAAACTAGAGATGGCATATGCTGACAACTGTTAAAAGAAATTTGGCTGCAAATGTGAGCATAAGAGTAGCATGATTGCTGAAGGGGGTTGTGGGGGGGCGTTTGTCACAGGAGACTATTATCTACAGTTGAAGATAAAAGGAAATGTTTGGGGACTTCCCTGGTGGCGCAGTGGTTAAGAATCTGCCTGCCAATGCAGGGGACATGGGTTCGAGCCCTGGTCCAGGAAGATCCCACATGCCGCGGAGCAACTAAGCCCGTGTGCCACAACTACTGAGCCCGCGCTCTAGAGCCCGTGAGCCACAACTACTGAGCCCGTGTGCCACAACTACTGAAGCCCGAGCACCTAGAGCCCGTGCTCTGCAACAAGAGAAGCCACCACACCGCGACGAAGAGTAGCCCCCATCCGCTGCAACTAGAGAAGGCCCGTGCGCAGCAACGAAGACCAATTGCAACCAAAAAAAAAGGAAATGTTTGTACGCTGAAGGAAATGATTTATAGAAAGCAAACAGTTGAAGATGCATGTAAGAGGATAACTGAAAGTTACAAATCTTAGAGAAGTTGAGATGGGATGAAATCCAGAGACCTTGAGACACATCCTCCTTTTCAGCAGGTGAGCCAAAGTAAAAGATGGTTTTAATGCCAAAGCACTTGTAGATTTGGTTGTGGTAAGATGAGGGAGTCCCTATCTGGTACAAAGTCATCAGCAAAAATGAGAGCAGAAAGACTGGAAATTGGATGAGAGAGGGGAAGATATGGAAAGGTCATGGGGAAAGAATGGGAGGACATGCTTGAAGATGCTATGGTCTTCTCAACCTGTGAGAACTAAAGGGAAAAAAAAATCAACCCGGCTTATTCTCCTTCTTGCCTGCCCTGGGAGGAAGGGCCTAGTGCAGAGATGCTTGGAGAAGGACAGGCATCCATTGGAGCTTATCCACTTTACCTTCCCGCATGGGGCCATCACCACCTTTCACATTTACTTATACATTTATTTTTAGATTTAGGTTTTTTTTTTTTTGATTTAGTTTTTTAAATCTACATTTTAACTAATTAATTTAAACTTTTAAGCTGTTTATCTTCAAAATTTTTGGAAAGTTAAGAAATTATATATTTGTTTAATTATTGATCTTTTATATCGCTGCCTTTTCTTCAACCATGGACTAACTGTGAGCTCCTGACCTCGTCTTTCCTCAGAGGTGTTACCACACAGCTTTCCCAGAGGACACAGTTATTCCCTTTATCCCTGTCGACAGAGGGAGACCTACCTAGAGAGGGAGGAGTAAAGAGGTAGGAGGAGACTGAGCAACGCCCCCTGTAGGCTGACACAAGGAATTGGACTGATAACCCGAGAGGAAGACTAGAAGGAAGTCTATTAAAGATAACTGACCCTTTAGCACTACGTCATCAAAGGCTGAAGCCATAACAAGAAAGATAAATTAGAAAACACAAAAATGTTTGTTCCAACATCTGTGTGGCAAACAGATTGTAAAGTTAAAAAGCAGTCATAAAACTGGGAAAAATATTTGGGACTATATGACAAAGGGCTCATATCCTTACTATGTAAAGAAACTTTAAAAATTAAAGTTAGGAGGGTAACAACTAAGAGGAAAAAAAAAGAAAAGCACAAAGGGACCAAGAACAGGAATAGGTATTTCAGAAAAAAAAACAGGTGAGCATATAAATGACAAATAAAGGTAACATAATGATCACTTGTATTGTAATCAGCAAAATGTCAATTAAAAATAAGAATTAGATGTTTTGTTGTGTTTATTACATTAACAAAGATATCAAAGATGATAATACATATGTTGACAAACACGTGGGGCAGTGCTCTCACACAGGCTTAATGGAGTGAAAATGCATACGATTGAGGGGAATATCAAAAGCTTAAAACCTTTTTAAACTCAGAAATTCTGCCTCTAGGATTAGGGACTAATTCAGCACCTTTTGACTCAGGGTTCTCATTGATGTAGGGCCTCAAATTCAGACTTTGGATATATCTCTAAACAAGGTTATACACTGAGTCAGAGATAACTGATGAGAAAGAAAGACATTTATCATGTAACAGAATTGTGCTTGGTCACAGGATCTGTAGTACACTAGAAATTGAGACTTCTCCTAATTCTATGAGAATCTTCAAAATAGTGTAGTTATAGTGTGTTTTGTTTTATATTTTTGCAATAAAATCTTTGATTGGTTAAGGAATACATTTAAAATATACCACAATTTTAAAAGATACATATTGGCATTTTTAATTTTTAATGTACTTAGAGCCTCAAAAAAGTTGCCTGATTTCTTTTTGCCCTCAGAGAGTCATTTATATTACTGAAATACTTAAAAATATTTTTATATATAATAGAAAAATTTAAGCTGTTACCTCCATACCATACAGACGTTAAAAATGATATGGTAAAAGAATGTTTATTGACATAGAAAGATTTTTTAAAAATAAGTTCATAGGAGTGTATGAACTGCATAAACTTATTTTTCTAAAAATTATATATGATTATGCATATCAGAAAATAATATCTGAATTATGAGTCAAACTTGATAGCATAAGTAATATTTAGCTGTAGCTAAGTAACTTCAAAAAAGCAAATTTGTTATGTCAGATCCTTACTCTTAGAATAAGTGTTTTTTTTAAGTGTGGTACCTGGAAAATATTTCAAAACAAAATAAAACTGTAAATCAGGTAATTGGGTAAAATTTCACCCATTTCATGAATGGAGAAAAAGAGAAAAGGAGAAGAGAAGTGCTTGGAGGTAATCTTCTAGTCTGGAAATTCTAGAAGACTATCAGCATCTTGCAGCCTTTCTTTTGCATTTTTATGTCTTCAGTTTCTTGGACAGTGCTTGGCACATAGGAAGTACTCAATAAATGGTCTCTGACTGATCTGGGAATGGCTCCAGGAGCCCTGAGTGCATGGAAGGGAACTACTGCCATCTAGTAAATGGAAACTGTTATGTTCACAGTTAATTAAATGCTGCTGTTGGTCAGTTTTACTCTCTCAGTCTCTAGGGAGATAGCTGAGGGATGAATTTTCTGTCTCCAGGATTATGTGGTAGGCACTTTGTGAAGTCACATACATCACTTTGTAGCTGGACAGAGGGAATTGAGACAGCACACAGACAAGGAAAATAAGTCAGGCAAACATTAAACCCAGGACCAGAGAAGTCCATTAGAGGAAAACCAATGCCATGGCAACTGAAAACTGATGTAATTTCATTTGCTATTTAATGGGCTCTTTGTGGAAAAGTGCTCTTTGTGGAAAAGGCTAATTGAGGCCAAAAAATTGCATGCAATTTTCTCTTAAAGGATTTTCCCCTATTTTTTCAATGTTGCAGAGCCTGCTTTGTCCTCAGGCTGGATTTTGTCTGCTATTTTTTTGTTTGCCTTTCTACTTAATGCCCCCCATCTTCTGGCCTTTGTTTCCTTTGGTATTAGTATAATAGTGTTCATCAGTTGAGAAGGCTTATTTACCTCAGTGAAAATGTCCTTTCTGTGAATCCTGCATTTCCCTACAAATAAAGAGAGTCAGGTCAGGTTTAGCTGGCTGAAAAGCAGCGTATTATTTCTACCTATTCCCTTCCGTAAGAGGAAAATGAAAGCTGCTTGCTTTTCTCTGCATGAAGCAAATCCTGACAGTTGGAGGAAAATTTGTTACTGCAGGAAAGCCATAAAAATTCAAATGTTTCCTAGCAGAATGTAGCATGAGGGCAATGTAAAGGAGACCGTGCCTTTTAAAAGACTGTCCCCTGCTACTTGGTGTGACAGTGGCACGAGTTACCTGCACGTTAGGAAATTCCCTATTCAATGTTGTGAACACAGTAAGGCAAGATGTCATTGGACTTCACTTTAGCCAAGAAATAGATATGCCTGCTTGACAGACACCTCTCTCACCAGTCCATCACCTTCTGTCTTTCCATCTCTTAGGTTATATATTGTAATAGCACAAATCTGACCCTCCTAGTCACTTGCAAATAACCTTGGGGATTTTTGTCCCATATGCTCTATGGGACATACACCTGTATAATAAGAATTTAATATTTTCTTTAAATTGACATTACTTATTAAATTTAATTTTAAAGGAACTTTTATATCACTATAAAAATTGATTTGTCACTATAAAAAATATGCCAAAATCCCTTGCTGTACATAGAAGGTAATAGTAACAGTAAATAATGGGCAATCAAATTCTTGACCTCTGTCAACCCAGAGACCTTCTTTTCTCAAATGGCAGAGAATGACTTTAAAATCCTCATCTTTTGGTTGCTATTTTTTCTAGAAGCATTATCTTCAATTCCTCTGCTCTGAATGAATGAACTTGAAATTTGTTTGCAGGTCATCTCTCACGTCTAGTCAAGCAGCAGGTGCTCCAGCCCAGTAAAGAATGTCCCATGTAAAATCATAGCACACTTGGGAAGACATTGCCTTAAGCAGGGCTTTGTAAAGTTGATGGTCTATTTAGTAGTGAATTTTAGAAGCCTTCCCTTGAGAATCAGGAGTGGAATAAGTTTTCTGCTCTCACATCTCACACCTTGTCCTGGAGGTCCTAGCTGACACAAAGAGAAAAGAAAAATAAATAAGATGTAAGAAGATTAGAAAGCAGGAAGCAAAACAGCCATTATTTCACACTATATGTTTGTCTAGATTAAAAAAAAACAAGAAAATTTAAGGTCAAATGGTTAGAATTCATAACTGAATTCAGAAGAGGTACTGCATTTGAGATCAATATACAAAAATCAATTGTATTTCTATATACCAGAAACAAGCAGTGAGAAATTATAATAAGAAAAGATGTATTTACAAAACCACAAGAAATTTAAGGGACTTAGAAAATATATTCAGCAAAGGGTAAGAAGAAATATAAAAATTGATTAAAAGACATTAAGAGGATACCACATTCAAGGTTTATTACAAAAAATGTATTTCTTGATTACTTGCTCCTCAGAGGCAACCACTTTCATTTCTTTTAGCTGATTAGTTTGATATTTATCCCCATATTGCTAAATAAATACCATTTATTTATGCATAAAATTGAAAAGAATAAGTAGCAACATAAACAGTTTTCTGATAATCTGTTGATTTATCATAATGGAGGATGAGGAGCTGGCTCCTTTTCCTCCCTGCCCTCCCCACACAGGTATCTTTCCTATCCTCCATCCTCACAATATAATGACATTATAACTATGAGGCTTGTACTAAACTAGGATAACCATTCCTTCTTCGTACAACATTTTGTTTTCCCTGGAGCTAATTGTCTTATTTTATTCATTTGCTTATTTTTTTAATGAATCACCACTATTTTAACCCCAAAACTTTTGCCAATAGTTTTAATCTTTCTGAAAATATTTCAATTCAACACGTATCTAATCAGTTTTATTTTCTTGAAAAAATTCGCTTCTGGAGACTTCAGGTCTATTCCAACCACTGTCATCCTGAAATCTCCATTCTCTCATCATCCTAGAGAGTCCCTTTGCCTCTCCCTATGTTAGATTTCCTGTTCCTGGATTCTGGGTCTTTCTAGATCTTGCTGTGTTGCCTGTTTGGGCCTCCGTTAGTTGATTTCTGAGAAAGGGTGCGAGAAACTGCTCATGCATTTATTTTATCCTGACTTGGCACAGAATTCTAGATTGATAATCATTTTCCTTTAGAATGATGATGGCATTTCTCCATGGCCATTTTATTTCCTCATGGTTTCTTTGTGACTTATTATCTTCCTCTCTGAGAGGTTTAGGATTTTCTTTTTGTTTTTTGATGTTCTGAAATTCCATGATGATGTGCCTTGATGGGTTGATTTTCACCTGTTGTACTGGGTTCTTTCAACACCAAAATGTGCATGTCTCTCAGTTTTGAGAAATCTTCCATAATTATTTCTTACCTGAATTCTTTTCTTCTGTTTCCTGTATGCTCTCTTCCTTGAATTGCTATTATTTGGATATTGTACCTTCTGGACGGTTCTTCTAATTGTCTTATATTGTCTCTCCTGTTTTACATTGCTTTATCTTAATGCTCTACTTTCTAGGACATTTACTCCCAATTATTTTTCTTAGTTTCTTATTGTCTCTACCATCTTAAAGGCTTTCCTTAGATGTTTTATAATCTTTGGCTGTCTGCTGATATTTAAAATTGAGTGACTAAACACTGATTTGGAATCTACGTGTATGAGTGGGGTTAGTTGACTGTTGACTTCACTCTAGGGGCTCTAATGGGACCTGTAATTTGAGGATTTGGTGACATTGTATCTTTAGATCTTTTTTCTTAGGCTGGTCAGATTCTCCAAAGAAATCTCTACCTGGCTTCTTTCTGGAGGGCCAAGGCCTGATTGCCAGTATTCTAGGCTCCCAGGTGGGGAAGAGGACTTGGAATGCAAATGTGGTATACATGCATTCTAGAATGCTCTGCCTGGCTGAGCTAACTTCTACTCCTACTTAAGGCTTTAGTTCAGACATCAGTTCCAAAGATCATTCTTCCTGAATTCCCTTAAACTAAGTTAGGTCCCTATGTTATTCTGTATTCTCATAGCACATTGTAATTTTCCTTTGTGGCACCTATATTTTATTTGCTTAATCCTTTTATTAGTATTACACCCCTCACTAAACTCTGTTTCATAAGAACAGAGTTTTGCTCAGCATAGCCCATGCATAATACATATTGGTTGTTGATTGTTGAATGTTTATTGAATGTTCAATAAAGAACAGGTACTAGAACTAGGGAGGACAAGTGTGCTTGAACCAGAGCAATTCCATGACTGTTACTGTCAAAATAACTCTGGGTTATTCTTTTCCCATATGAAGAGAGCAAGCTGGGGTGGAGGGAGAAGTCAGAAGTGTCAAATACTGCTGAGAAATCTAGTACATTGAGAGTTAAAAATTTTTCTACTGGATTCAGTGACGTGGAAGGAGACTGTAGCAATCAATTGAGTGAAGATGCAGAAATCAGAACAGAGGGGATTGATAATGAAAAAGAGATAGTCTGAGTGTGAAGAAGACTTTTAAAGAGTTTGTGAAGAGGAGGCAAGAAGGCAGATGAAGAGGGAAATGGTGCTGAGAAATTTTTTCTTCTAGATAACAGAAACCTGAGCATTTAAGAAACTGATGACAAACTCAGTAGTGAGGCAGACATTGAGGACAGAGTGTAGAGGAGAGATAGTTTATGGTATGAGGATTCTGAGAAGTTTGGGAAATGAGATCTAGAACGAGGCAGAGGGACTGACTCTAGAGAGAAGAACACCTGTTCTATTGTAGCTGGAGGCAAAAAAAGAGAGAGGATGGGAGTTGGCACTGGGTAGTCAGACTTTAAGGAAGTTTCCCTCCAAAAGGTATTTTCTATGTAAAGTAGAGGTGAGGAGATCTGAGAGTGAAAAGAGAGGGAAAAGGGTTAAAAGATTGAGGAAGTTAAAAAGGTTTTAAGTAATTATTATGCAGAGTGGGGAAATAAGTTGAGTAGAGAAACATTGGCTTGCTGAGCAGTCTCAAGGACCCAGTGGAGTTTTTATGTCTGACTTTATGGTGGTACCGGACTTGTACAGGTGGCACTGCATCTGTAGTGTGATTTTTGCCATATAGCTCTCAGCTGCTTGGGTGCAGGTGCTGAGACAGTAGGTAATTAGGTTTACTCAGGATTAAGTTCATTCATAGCACTAGGCAGGCACTATGAAGAGTTGGAGGTAGTTTAAAGTTTTGGCAAAAGAGTGATTGAAATGATGGAGAATGGAACTCAGCTGGATAGGAAGGGGAGGGGAGGAGTATAAGGACCACCTAATGGACAAAGAGATCACGGAGAGGGGTTCTAATGAAACCAAGGTACAAAGATAGGCAGTTTTGGTCAGAGAATTGGATTTGGGAATTCGTGATTTCTGGAGACTGATCAGTTTCAGGGTAATGACTCAGTCCAGGTATGTCTATAGGTGAGAGTCACCAGATCAGAAAGGAGGAGAAAGTCACAGGAGAGGATGAGATCGAGAAACTGAGAGACAGGGCATTAAGTGGTCATCCGAGTGATTGTTAAAGCCACCCAGAATTTGTGTGGAGAGGGATCATGTGAGTCAGGTGCCGAAGTCTTCAGAAACTGATGGGGAGATAAATGTATTCAGGAAGGAAGGTAGGTGGTATGGATGAAAAAGCAGAGCCCCAAAGAAGCAGTGACATTCTTTTTCTTTTTTCTTTTTTTCAAGAGAATTAGGGAAAAATTGGAAGCATCAATGGGGAGTCAGAGATATAAAAAAGAACACCCAGCTATATACTACAGGCCAGAGTTAAGCATCCCGCATCACTTCTTTCGGCTTGGAATAGGGCAAAGCTAGTTTGGTTGCCATGGTGACCAACGCCATGTCTCTGGGCTCATTAATCCTGTGTTCCAAACTAAGCACTTAGCAATAGCTTCTGAATAAACGCAACAAAGCTCTGCATACTGAAAAGGGCACATTCATGTTAAGCAGGGGAGAAAGGTTTTAAATTTCATTCATTAAACTTGAGTAAATAATTTAATATCTTTGCGCATCAGTCCTCCTAGCTAATGAATAAGGATAAATGCTTAATGGAAAATCTAGCCTAATAAAGTTAACAGCATTGGCTTTACATATAAAGGAAATTGATGTTGCTGGTATATATGCATATGAAGGGGAAAATGGAAAGGAAAGAAACATATAAGTGTTTGTGATGTGGAATGTCAGGTACTTTAAAATAAAATGTCTCATTTAATCCTCACAACCACCCTGTGAGATTGTTCTTATTATTCATATTATTCTCTTCATTTTATAGATGAGGAATTGGAAACTCAGAGTAGTTAAATAGGCCCCAGCTAACACAAGTGGTAGAATTTAACCAGGCCCCGTTCTAACCAGTTGGGCTCCAGGGTGGTCCTACAATGCCTTGCTGCAAATTGCATACTGCTTATTCTTCTGGGACTTTTGGCTAATTGAAAAATTAGGAGAAAAATTTGTGCTAAGGTGATACTACCTATATAAAAGAGCAGTTTAAATGCTGTATTAGAATTCCATTAGCTTAAAAAAATTTCACATCATAAGATGATTTTAAAGGCTCTTCTTGGAAAAAAAAAACCCAAGAAGATAGCTGGGTATATTAAACGTGTGTTTAATTAAAAGATGTGAAGAAGAAAACTCGCTATTTGCAAGTATATACAAGGTACATGTACATATACATGTTTACATATATGCTAAAAAATAAATTAAAAAAAGAAGGTTTAGAGTTGCAAAGCAGATCCTTAACACAGAAGCTGATATTTTTCTTCTAAGTATAATGCCTTTATTTGGGTTTTCTGGCTTTGCTCCAACAAAGGTGTAGATAAGTGATAGAAAAAGATATATTAAAAATCCATTAATTCATTTTCCTTAAAATCAAATTCTTTAATTAAAAAGATAAATTTCTAATTCCTGCTTCTAATACAGCAATTTGATCAATTTCTAATTTGATCAATTTCTAATTCCTGCTTCTAATATAGCAAGGTTTAAAATATATGGAAACAACTGGGTACAAGTTAAATATCCCTGTCACTAAACTTAGCTGTTAGAAATTTCTTTTAATTCAAATACTAATTGCTTTGGTCTCAACTATATGACTATCCTAAGTCTATTTTCTTAAATTTGGGTTGCTTACTACTGCCCCAGACAATTCCCAGGTGTTTCTTCAGCAGGAAAGTGTTAATTCCAGCCCTCTCTCCCATTAGTATTATAGGTTTCCTTCTCCGACTGGCTCTCTCTACTTTAAATTCTCCTATCAAAGGCCATATGTGACCTGAGTTGTAAGTTTTCAGTTTGGATATTTTATCTTTGTTTTATAACTAGCAGCATCTGAAACCAGAAATTGAAGGATGAAATTTCCTTGGGCTTGCACTGCTTTATTTTTTTTCTATCATCACTTCTCTAATTTGTTCTTACTTAGAGGAGGCTGGATCTTATTATCTTCTGAACAGTTTAAACACCATTTAGCAAAAGATATCAGCTTTATAAACAGAAATGTAAGTGTTTTCTTTGTAATCTCCATAAGTAATAATTTATGGAAGATAATCTAAACAATTTTAATAGGAGACTCCCAGGGCCGATTTGGAGGTAAAATGGTTAAATCAAACAAGAGCCTGGGGCTTCCATCTCAGTTTTCTATTAAATTAAGGAAGAAAACACCCAAATAGAGGAAGTGGCAAAAGCATCAGAACTGGAGGCTAGGATTCTAGCATATGCCAGCTTCCTGAAAAAGTTTCTACTAATTAGAAAGCTAATGGGAAGAGAATAAAGTGGATCCCCTCTTTTCTGAGATAAAACATCTCCCTGGCAGTCAGAAGAGGTATTAGCCAACCCCCACTGAGAGCCACTGAGGGCTGAATACTTGTGGGGAGGCCCCTAGAGTACCCTTTGCCTTGGTTCCTTGTGCCTTAGAAGTACCGGCAGCCCTCTGAAACTCTCTTCAGTTAAGAGGGCCATGCTAAGCAAAGAACCAAGTGATAAAGGCAGGAAGTAAATCCACTTCTTGCAAGCAGAGTTGAATTAACCTGGGTTGGGGCAGGAGGAAAAGACTGAATAAAAGCCCTGGGGAAAGGTCCGCTTGAGCTTAATAATAATAGTAACAACAACTGGATATGGCATTTCTGTTGCATGCCTGGCATTATATTCTCATTTAATCCTCACAACTATCCTATGAGAGCAATACTATTATTTCCTTTTGCAGGTTTAAGCATTGAGCTTTAGGCGAGTTGCTTAATGGTAAGACCAGGTTTTGAATGCAGGTTGACCTCAATGCAGAGCACCTGCTTTTTCCACTAGGTGGGGCTGCCCCTCCTTTGCTACTCAGAATCCTGCCAATAATGTAACAATCTTGAGACTGCCCAGTTGCCCTGTTCTGTGAATCTGTCTCCGCTGTAGGCTGGATATGTCAGTCAATAAACCAGCTGCTTCCTCAGCTCCTTCTAGAACTGCCTTGTTCACAGCCCCTGATGAAGGGAAGGCTTAAGTTGTTAAGTTCTGTAGCACTGGACCCTTCCCCACCACAGCCCATTAGACCAGAGGTGGTATTCAAGCCAAGGAGCTCAAATATGACTTGATATGAAAATATGCACTCAAGTATAGTCTTAAGAGTAGGTTCTTGCGTAAGATCGCCTGGGTTCAAATTCTGACCCCCTTCCCCATTCACTACCTACGTGAGGGAGGGCAAGATTTAACCTCTTTGAATCTCAGCCCTCATTTACCAAATGGGGATATTGATAATAATCCAAGCTGATTCTAGGTCAAATAAGTTTGGGAAAATGCATGTTAAATTAGACAGATTTCCTCACCATAGGACTTTTCAGAATCCTTCATATGCTAATGTGAATTGTGACTACACCAAGGGACACAAATTTTACAAATTTATTTAACTACAGAGCTTTTATTTTTAACGAATATTACAGTACTAATAG
Source organism: Physeter macrocephalus (assembly GCF_002837175.3). NCBI lineage: Eukaryota > Metazoa > Chordata > Mammalia > Artiodactyla > Physeteridae > Physeter > Physeter macrocephalus. The sequence goes on from NC_041218.1 coordinate 60,404,423, forward strand.
GCCACAGCACAGGCTTTGGGAAATAATGGTTTAGAAGAGTGAGATTGGGGTTTATAGCTAGAAGGGGAACTCGCATTGGTGCATCAGGCATTGCACTTAACCTTGTGTACATCAGTCTTCCCTCTAGTTTCCCATCTGAGGGCAAATTCTATTTCACTACAGTAGGCAGAATAATGACCCTCCCAAGAGGTCCACATGCTAATCCCTGGAATCTATGCGTATGTTAGCTTCTATGGCAAAAGGGATTTTGAAGATGTGATTAAATTAAAAACCTTGGAATGGGGAGATGGTATTGGACTGTCTGAGTCGGCCCATCTCCTTAAAACTGGAGAATCTTTTTTTGGCTGTGGTCCGAGGAAATGTGACTATGGTAGGAAGGTCAGAAAGATTTCATGTGAAAAAGATTACACCCACCATTGCTGGCTTTGAAGATGGAGGAAGAGGCATGAGCCAAGGAATGTGGGTGGGCTCTAGAAGCTGGAAAACCCAAGAAAACAGGTTCTCCTAAAGAGAATCACAGTGACTCCTGATCTTTGCACACTTGTATTCGTTTTCCAAAAAACTGAACCAACAGAGAGAGAGGGGGAGAGGAGAGATTTGTTTTAAGGAATTAGCTCATGAGATCGCAGAGGTACAGGAAAATTGCAGTTTGAGACAAAGGCCGTCTGGAGCAGAATTCCTTCTTCTTTAGGGATTGCAGTCCTTTCTCTTAAGCCTTCTGCTGATTGGATGAGGCCCACCTACATTGTGGAGAGTAACCTGCTTTACTCAAAGTCTACCGATTTACATGTTAATCTCACCCAAAAAACACCTTCACAGAAACATCCAGAATAATGTTTGATCAAATATCTGAGCACTGTGGCCCAACCAAGTTGTCACATAAAATTAACCATCATACCCACTAAGACCTATGTTAGATTTCTGACCTACAGAGCCATAGATAATAAATTTGTGTTGTTTTAGGCCACTAAATTTGTGGTAATTTGTCACTGTAGCAATCAGGAACTAATACATTCACCTTCTACCCATTATAAGGATTGCCATCAACTGTAATGCTAGTCATTTCCTATTGAGGACGTGGTCATCTGTCCCGCAGTTTTGGTGCATTTCCCTAGTTCCATCATCAGGGATGGATTCCAATTCTGACATAGATTACCAACCCAAACTCAGCCACAGCTCCTGGACCTCCTCAACGCTAACAACCTTCATCTCATTCCGGTTCAGCCATCCACTCACATTATCGCATCCTGGCTCTTGACATTGCTCTTGACATTGCGCGTCTGGAGCCTGTGCTCCGCAACAAGAGAGGCCGCGATAGTGAGAGGCCCGCGCACCGCGATGAAGAGTGGCCCCCGCTTGCCACAACTAGAGAAAGCCCTCGCACAGAAACGAAGACCCAACACACCCATAAATAAATAAATAAATAAAATTAAAAAAAAAAAAAAACAAAAACAGAGAGTGGCATGGACATATATACACTACCAAATGTAAAATAGATAGCTAGTGGGAAGCAGCCGCATAGCACAGGGAGATCAGCTCGGTGCTTTGTGACCACCTACAGAGGTGGGATAGGGAGGGTGGGAGGGAGACACAAGAGAGAGGAGATATGGGGATATATGTATATGTATAGCTGATTCACTTTGTTATAAAGAAGAAACTAACACCATTGTAAAGCAATTATACTCCAATAAAGATGTTAAAAAAAAAAGTTCACCAGTTACCTCATTTTTTTTTTTAAGATTTCTTTTTGATGTGGACCATTTTTAAAGTCTCTACTGAATTTGTTACAATATTGCTTCTGTTTATGTTTTGATTTTTTGGCCCTGAGGCATGTGGGAATCTTAGCTCCCCGACCAGGGATCGAACCCATACCCCCTGCACTGGAAGGTGAAGTCTTAACCACTAGACCACCAGAGAAGTCCCCACCAGTTACATCTTGATTTTTTTTTTTTTTTTTTTTTTCTGTACGCGGGCCTCTCACTGCTGTGACCTCTCCCGTTGCGGAGCACAGGCTCCGGACGCGCAGGCTCAGCGGCCATGGCTCACGGGCCTAGCCGCTCCGCGGCATGTGGGATCTTCCCGGGCCGGGGCATGAACCCTTGTCCCCTGCATCTGCAGGCGGACTCTCAACCACTGCACCACCAGGGAAGCCCTACATCTTGATTTTTAACTACAATAGTTTATTGTTATATTATCCTTAATTTTGAGACAATGCTGCTTGCTTTACTTATTTGCTTTGAGAAATTTTATTTCCTCACTGTTTGTTACAGGAAGTTCAATTTGAATTAACTCATCAAACTGTAACTGATCTTATTGTAATTAATTCAACAAGTATAAAGGACTCTCAGATTCTCTTGGAGTTAGGAAAAATACATCTATTGTCTTCCTTTCATGGGCTATGATTGTAAAATAAATCGTGATTTTTATCAGAAAAACAAACAAACAAAAAACCATTTAGCCACAGCTATGTAAATTAAATATATCAGCAAACTATAAACCAAAGAATGAATGAAATTTCTACTAATTACATCATCAGAGGGACTGGACTGGGATATACATTTTTGTGGAGATGCTACATAGTATACCTTCTTAAACAAAATAGGATAGGTGGCCCCCCAAGAGTTAGGGAAAGAAGTTGACTCTAATGTTCAGTATCTGGCTTCACAAATTCCTCCCCCCTTAACTTCTTCATCAGTCTATATCCATTGAGAATACAACTCACAGCATGTAACATGTCAGGAATTAGAGAAGATCTTGTATTCTCAGATGATTAGTCACTACCTGTCTTACAGAGCTCTCAAGTGTGAAGATGGTAACAAGAAGTCCAACTGGGGGTCTATGAAAAATACACTGCCCCACAGGGAAGGAACGTTACCCTGACAACTCAGGAAAAGATAATTCTGCAACTGCTTTCCTGCAAGAAACAGAAAGATTGAAGCCCTCTGCTTAATTCCATCCAAAGTTTAAAGGGGACATGGCCTCTAAGAAACCTAAGCAGAGATAAATGCAGAAATGCAAAGGGAGCTGGGGGCAATAATTTCCCCCATCCATCAACCCCAGGGGCTGTTTCAAACCTTTATGTAGTCATACCTCCAGTTTCACCAGCTTGGATACAGATAGTATCACACATATGTACTCCAGGGTAAAACAACCCTAATCCATTCTAGACTGTATTAGCAGGAAGTCTCTCCCTTGAATACCCTCTCCTGGTATGACTCCCCAGCAGTGACTTACCTCTGTTCAAGCAATTGTTCTTTCTGTAAGCCACTGGATGTAGAAAGGTGTTCCCTCTGGACTAAAGAAATCCTCACTCATGGTCCAGTATGCTGGCTGCTCCAGAGAGGGCTTCATCACCATTGCTTTGTTGCCCTGCAGCCACTGCAAAGGGAAGGCCCATTGTTCTTGACTAATTCTTTCTCATGCAGTTGGTTTCTGCTAACCTAACCCACCACTTGCTGCCCCCCAACCTTATTCTGCCTCGGGAGTGGGGGTACCACTCCCATCAATACATCACCATCTCCCTTTCTCATTCCAGTCCTGCCTCCATGTAGCCAGGGCCATTCACCTCCACCCCTGAGGCTGATCCAGGCCTCCCCTAGTTCTGAGGCCAGAGCAAACAGAATTTTGTCCTTGGACAGAGGAAGAAGTCATTGTTCACTTTCTCCTTTAAAAAAAAAAAAACCCGCAAAACCTCAACAGTCTTCCCCAAGATTAACCTCTTTGTCAGTTGAATGACAATAGCAGCATTCATTTCCTTCGGTGAAAACACTATCCCAATCATAAGATATGGTCTGATTTCATGAGCACAACAAGATTAGAGCAAAATAATATGATAATAGTATGTTTTCCAAAGTCTGAGTTATTCAGTCTTATCTGTGGTTACTTTGCTAAATTTTAATCAATGTTTTTCTTGGAATCAAAAAGATAAAAAACAAAATAAAAATAAGATGACTGAGCTCAGTGCCTGCATGTGGATTGTTCACGTCTAGAAAGGTATCTTTTCCTTAAGGCTGAGTAAATTAAAAATAAACAGAAGAATAAACAAACATGGGTTCTATGAAAAGAAGTCTGCATCCCAAGGGATGAGAAGCAATAATTGGAGGAGTTGGCTGATAAGCTTTGATATGAAAAAGATTCGCTTCAGGAGACAGAAGGAAATAGTTTGTGATATTTGCTTCCTGTTTTCAGTATGTTTTTAAAAAAATACAGGTAGCTGTTAAGAAGAAGCTGGTTATGAGAACAGACTGTGTGATAAATAGCTTGGTTTAATGATGATTTATAAAGTCAGGCTGTTTTTCTACTCCTTCATTGCCCTTTCTTCAGTCTTGTTTCCTGGATTTGTTTCTCCTTTCCACGTTCAAAAAGCTGGGGGGCCCCAGGGCTCAGTCAGACACACTTTTCCCATCAAAACTCACCTTGGTGATCTTATCTAGTCTCACAACTTCAAATATCATCAAATGGTGCTCACTCCCAGGTTTGTATCTCCCAGCCTGATCCGCTCCTCTGAACGTCAGCTCACCTGTCTGACTGTATATAATCCATCTCCACTGGATATTGAATAAGCATCTCAAGCTGACCATGTCCAGACTGTAACTGTTTCCAGTCCACCTTAATGCTCTCTGTCTTAATAAATGGCCACTCTGTTCTATCAGTTGCTCAAGCCAAAAGCCTAGAGGGGATCTGTGTTGCCTCACTTTCCCTCACGCCTCACACCCCAGAAGACCTGTTGGTGCCATCAAAATATATCTCTGGTCTGACCACTGAAGTGGTATCTCCACTTCAAACCACCCACGATGGGACCACCTTAACCCAAGCCACATTATTTCTTCTTGGCTACAAGAGCAGACTTCCAATAATTTTCCTGCTTTTACATTTTCCTTTTTTATAGTCTACCCTCCGCACAGCCTGCTTGAGTAATCTTTACAAAAGGTGAATCAGATCCTTTCACTCCCCAGTGCTTCCTCCCACATTCAGCATGTAGGGTAAAGTCTTTCCTGTGGCCTTCTGTGCCTGCTTGCCTCACCAATGCTGGTTCCTACTGTTCCCTCTATCACTCACCTCTTTTGATGCTTGTCTTTGCATTTTCTGAACGAACCAAGGTTGTTCTTACCTACCTCAGAGCCTTTTCCCTTGCTGTTTTCCCTTTGCCAGGAAAGCTTTTCTTCATGATCTTCAGGTGGCTTACTTCTTTGCTGCACCAAAGTCAGAGCCTTTATGTGAAAATCTTCACCTTCTTCCCTCATCATTCTCCATCACTTTACCCAGCTTTATTTTTCTTCACAACATATCACTACCTATAATTTTATCATATATATATATACACATATATATATATGAGTTAACGTTTTTGTCTATCTTCTTCGCTAGCATGTAAAGTACATGAAGTTAGGGACACTGTCTTATTTACTATGGTCTTCCCAGAGCCTCTAACAGAAGCTGGTACATAGTAGTGTCTCAACAAATATTTTCTGAATGAATGAACATACCAAGCTCTAGGAATACAAAGACAAATAAAAATTGCATCAGTTCTCAAGGACCTTAAATCGAGGAACAAGACACCCAAACTTGTTCCTTAGCACTCTAGATAAAATTTTTTACGGAGGAGGGACAAGTAGCACAGCCGGAGGGTAAGGGAAGGTTTTCTAGAAGACATGGCACAGGACCTTGAAGGAGGAGTAAAGTTAATTAGTCAAAGAAGAAATTCAAGTCATTTCAGGTCAAGGAACCAACATAAGCAAAGGCACGTAGGTGTTTGCACAGAACTATAGGATGCTCAGTAATTAAAGCAAAGTGTGAGACAAAGGACAGCAGGATAGAAGCCTGGAGAGGTAGGAGCTGAATTTTGAATGGCTTTATCTCTCATGGCAAAAAGCTTAGACTGTATCATACAGAAAATGGAAAGCCATTACAGGATTTTAAGAGATAGAGCAATATGGTCAGGTATGCATTTTAAATACATTACTGTCAAATAAATAAATAAATACATTACTGTGAGAATTATGGAAGATGAATCTGAGCACGTGGTAGCCTACGGGGGAAATGCAAATGTACAAACTAGGCAGTAGTAATAGGATAGGAATTTATAGTGTCAACACTTGATGACTGATGAAAAGGGGCAGGGGAATAAGAAAGGAGGAGGAATGGAAGGTGAATTTCTGACTTTCAGTTTGATTTGCTGGAGCCATAGCATTGCTATTTATTGAAATATAGCTTATATGAGTAACAGGAATAAGAAGGAAAAGAGTTTATTTTAAGACATGGTAAGTTTTAGTGCTCAGTGGACCTCCAACTGAATTTGTTCAGAATGCATTTGTAGATAGAGATCTGAAACTCAGGGGTCAGCCCAAGACGGGTCATATATTTTTTAGCAGCTTTATTGTGGTATAATTCGCTTACGTAAAATTTATCCATTTTAAAGTGTGCAATTCAGTAGCTTTTAGTATTTTCACAGAATTATGCAACCACCACCACAGTTTTAGAACATTTCATCACCCAACAAGAAAACTGTACCTTAGCAATCACCCTCCATTTTCCTTCAACTCCCATTCCCCGCCACCTCAGTCCTAGGCAACCATTTACTTTCTGTTTCTATGAACTTGCCTATTCTAGACTTTTCATATAAATGGAATCATGCAATATGTGGTCTTCTATATCTGGCTTCTTTCACTTAGCATAGTGTTTTCAATAATTTTTGAAGTGATGAAATGAAACAATGTATTAGTACTTTGTTCCTTTTTATTGCTGAATGATATTACATTGTATTTATATACCACATTTTGTTCATCCATTTACCAGTTGCTGGACGTGTGGATTGTTTCCATGTTTTGGTTATTATGAATAATGATGCTATGAACAGTTACATACAAATGTTTGTGTGGATATATGTTTTCATTTCCTTTGAGTAAATACCCAGGAATGCAATTGCAGTGTCACGTGGTAACTCTGTGTTTAACTTTTTGAGGAACTGCCATACTGTTTTCCAAAGTGGCTGTACCATTTTACATTCCTACCATCAGTGTATGAGAATTCCCATTTCTCCACATCCTGACGAACACCTGGTACATCTTTTTTGCTTGTTTCATTGACGTATAGTTGATATACAATATTATATGTTACAGGTGTATAATATAGTGATTCACAGTTTATTAAAGTTATACTTCTTTTATAGTTATTATAAAATATTGGCTGTATTCCCCATACTGTACAATATATCCTCATAGCTTATTTTACACCTAATAGTTTGTACCTCTTACTCCCCTACTCTTATATTGCCCCTCCCCCTTATACTATCTGTTTTTTTGATCATAGCCATCCTGGTGGGCATAAGGTGGTATCAAACTATGGTTTTGATTTGCATTTCCCTGATGGCTAATGACACTGAGCATCTTTTCATGTGGTTATTGACCATTTATATATCCTCTTTGTAGAGATGACTATTTATATACTTTGCCCATTTTTAAATTGGGTTATTTCTCTTTTTATTATTGAGATGTAAGTTATATATTCCAGATACAAGTCCGTTATATATATGATTGTTCATATAATTTTGAGAGTCATCTGTTCATAAATAAAGTGAAAAGAGTAGTCATGACTGCTCAAGGAAGTTACATACAGTAAGAAGTGCAGAAACTGAACGATACCCAGGTGAAACAACACAATTTAGGAATTGAGAAGAAGAGAAATCATAGAAATATAATGAAGGAATAGGCAGAGAGGGAGGAGAAAGCATCCCAGGGAAGTTGAAAAAATAGAGTTTAAGAAGTGAGTTGTCAACACCATTGGATGCAGCAAAGGACTGTAGTAAGATGAAGATTGAAAACTGTAGATAGGAATGATCAATTGGAAGCCACTAGTGACCTTTGTCAGAGCAGTTCCAGTGTAGTGGTGGGGACAGAGGCAGGTTGTGATGGACCGAGGGGATCATAGGTAGTAAGGAAGTGGGTGCAGGAAGCAGAGACCACACTTTCAAGAAGTCTGGCTAAAAAGAGATCAAAAGAAATTGGAAGGTAGTTAAAAAGGAGAAAAGGATTGGGAGAAACTTAAGTATGCTTATAAGAGGAGGACAAAAAGTTGATGGAGAGAGAGCTGTTTGATATAGAGTAAAGAGATATTATTTGTGGAGCAACATTTGACTGTTGGGAAGATGATCAGTCACAAAGATGGAGTTATTTGTCTTGAACTGGAGGAGAGACCCCTCTTCCCTGATGTGAAAGGGAGAAGGTAAATGTAGCTATTGAATCAGTCAGAACTGTTGTTTGTTTGTCTTACTGTTACTCACGGAAACTCAAGTCAGCAGCGGTAGAAATAACTAGTGCTCATCAATATCTAGTTTTCTTCCCCTCCGGGCTCATGGAAGACTGTCTAGTCTAGTCCCCTTGCAGTTCAGCAGGATCATATATCCTTGCTGCCTAATGTAGTGTGAACAGAAGAAATGAGCCACTTCCAGGTTTAGGCAATGTAAAGCCCACATAGGATATTTAAAATCTTTCTCCCCATGATGTTGTGGTACTGGAGGAAACCTCAGGTAGAGATGGTGAAGCCAGAAGATCAAGGTAGCTTGGATTCTGAGAGGTCAAATAGAGGACATTGGTTCTGGAACGACAGTAGACAGTGTGAGAGTGAGAAATAAACTTTTATTGCATTCAGCCACTGAGATTTGAGTGTTGTTACAACACCATAATTTAGTCTATCCTGATTAAATCCTAGCCTAAGGAAAATTTAGAATATATTGGCAATCAAGAAGGAGTTGAAAAACTTCACTAAGGGAAGGATAGAGATGCAACTGGGCAACAAGAACCAGTATTTCAAACTGAGTTCAACAGGGTAGAGGTGTATGAACCTTCAACAGGGAAGCCACTGCAAGAAGGACCAATAAGATATTTGGTAACGGTAATGCAGTCTGCTCCAGAAGATTTAGGAATTGTGAGTGCCAATGTGTTGAATGCGTCATCTGCAAAGGTATTGCAGGGTGACGTCAGGACAGATATAAAATAAAGACTGAGCCAGATACCTATGTCTTTGGTAAAAATGGAAGAGTGACTGGGAATTTGTGAGATCGCAGATAAAAAGGGATAAAGAGTAACTTCATTGGGTGACATAAACCTTAACCAATGAGGAGTTGTACACAACGCTGAGAGAGTAATGGTTCAGAAGCACCACTGTTGATCTAGAAGAAGGTATTCCTCAACTCCAGACCTTGGAGAATGTGGGTATATAGGAATGGGGCCTTAGGGGAAATGGTGTTTCATTTAAGATTTCATTTAAGATAAGACTATGAAAGATACAGGAAAATATATTTGCCAAAGATTGTAGATTGAAGGGGCAAAATTGAAACTAGAACAAAGCAGGCTACTTTGGTGACAGTTAATAACAAACTTGACACTGCACAAAATTGCATCCTTGACACAGAAGCAGACTTGAGAAACAATCACAGAACTTGCAGGGAAAAAAAGTCCTGAATATGAAAAAAGAAGTCTAATCTTTGAATAACAGATGTTTCTAAAGAATGCTTACTGTTAATCATAAGTGAGACAATATATGTAAAACTCCTAGTGAGTGCTTGAAAAATAGCAGGCATTATTAATATTTTCATAAAAGAACACTGAACAGCTGTGATTTTACTGCACAAAAGCCTGTGCAAACCTTAGCATGATTTTGAACTGAGGCAGGTGAAGTTCAAGCTGATGGAGATGACGGAATTTCAGACAAAACAAGTAGCTACTGAGGATTCTAAATTTCTACCTGAAGTTAAAAAACTGAAGAAAATTCCTTCTCAAATCCTTACTATTATAACCCATGATAATGTTTTCTCCATGTTTCCTTCTGTTCTCATGCATACTGCAGGCCACTATAATCAGTGAGACTAACCACTGTTCACCCTGTTTCAGCACTTTTTCTAAGAAAGGTGTAATTTTTAAAGGCAATATTAAAAAGAATGCCATGAGTAATTTACCACTTTTTCACTCATGCACTTGAGGATTGGGGTTTAAAAAACTGTGAGGGGGGCTTTCTTATCAATGACTGTAACTTGATAGTTAGTGGGTGATGAAAATTTTAAGCAAAAAATATTTTATAGCTTTCAATACATTAAAGAAATGTTTCCTTTTTGAATATGACCCAAACTTAAAAACAGGATAAAGAAAAAATTTCCTGTATAAAAAACAGATAATTATGTGGAGATGAAATGGGTAGGTTTGGTTCCTGGTAAAATCAATTAAAAAAAACTAAGCCTAGATATATCTTTAATAAGACGTCAACTTTCAACAATAAAAATAGTAAAAGTATACAAATAGGTGAATAAATAAAAAGTAGATTGCTTGTTTTACTAAGCATAATACCCTCCAGGTCCATTCATGTTTTCACAAATGGCAAGATTTCATTATTTTTTATGGCAGACTAGTATTCTAGTGTGTGTGTGTGTGTGTGTGTGTGTGTGTGTGTGTGTGTGAGAGTGTGTGTGTGAGAGAGAGAGAGAGAGGGAAGAGATGCTTAGTGAAATAAGTCAGACAGAGAAAGACAAATACTGTATGCTTTCACTTACATGTGGAATCTAAAAAACAAAACAAACAAATATAACAAAATAGAAACAGACTAGCTGCAGGCTAGCAGTTATAAAATAAATAAGTCACAGAGATGTAATGTTTACCAAAGGGAATATAGTCAATATTTTATAATAACTTTGTATGGTGTGTAATCTATGGAAATATCGAATCACCGTTGTACACCTGAAACTAATATAATGTAGTAAGTCAATTATACCTCAATAAATAAAGGAAGGAAGGAAGGAAACTTCACACTATCACTAACAAAACAAACAAACAAAACATAGATTGCTTATAAAGGAACAAAAAGCTTGGTGGGCTCCCATTTCTCCATGATGTTCAGTATTAGAAAAAGAGTAGAATGGATTTATAGAATATTTTGGAGAAAATTACCCAAGAATATTATTTTTAATGTGTGACGACAATTAAAAATAGTATCCAATATTTGAGTTCTTAAATATATGCTAAAAGGTGCCCTGTCTAAAAAATTTACTAGACACATGACTATTAAGTGGATCATGGGATGTATTCATAAAACAATGTTATTTTTGTTTTCCAGTGTCTTTTTAAATTATTCAGAGGGTCTAGTTTCTCCCCTACTGTGGGAGGAAAACTCAGGTGGGTCTGTGTCTTCTCTGGTAACTCTTAGGTACAAAAAAGTTACATAGTCACTTGAAGTCTCACAAGTCAGTTTCTATTCACAAGTTGAACATTCAGGGCTAATAATTCAAAGTTTTTTTTTTATTGGAGTATAATTGTGTTAAAATGTTGTGTTAGTTTCTGCTGTACAGTGAAGTCAATCAGCTGTCTGTATACCTGTACCCCCTCCCTCTTGGACTTCCCTCCCTCCCCCGCCCCATCCCACCCATCTAGGTCGTCACAGAGCACCAACCTAAGCTTCCTGTGCTTTATAGCAGGTTCCCACTAGCTATCTGTTTTACACATGGTAGTGTATGTATGTCAATCCTAATCTCCCAATTCATCCCACCCTCCCTTTCCCCCTCCCTGTGTCCACATGTCCATTCTCTACGTCTACGTCTCTATTCCTGCCCTGCAAATAGGTTCATCTGTACCATTTTTCTAGATTTCACATATATGCATTAATATACGATATTTGTTTTTCTCTTTCTGGCTTACTTCACTCTGTATGACAGATGCTGGGTCTATCCACATCTCTACAAATGACCCAATTTCATTCCTTTTTTTGGCTGAGTAATATTCTATTGTATATATGTACCACATCGTCTTTATCCATTCATCTGTCGTTGGACATTTAGGTTGTTTCCATGTCCTGGCTATTGTAATTGTGCTGCTATGAATATTGGAGCACATGTATTTTTCAAATTAGTGTTTTCATTTTCTTTGGATATATACCCAGGAGTGGAATTACTAGATCATATGGTAGTTCTATTTTTACTTTTTTGAGGAATCTCCATACTGTTTTCCATAAAGTCTGAACCAATTTACATTCCCACCAATGGTGTTAATTATAGTTTGCTTCCATATCGGGTAAGATAAGTACACCTTCTTCATCATTCTTCTTTCCTTCTCATTCTTTTACTTTTTTTTTACAAAATTGATTTGTTCTTTACTCTTTGAAAATTATGTAAAAAATGTTTGAATTACATTGAATTTATAGATTAATTCAGGAAGAATTGCCATCTTTATACTATCGAATCTTTCTATCCACAAACATAGCAGAACTTTCCATTTAAGTCCTTTGCCTTCAGTAGTTTTTATCATTTTTTCCACAAAGATCTTGTTTATATCCTAAAAAATAAATAAGGAAAACACAAACAATTCAATGAAAAATGGGCAGAGGCTATGAATAGGCAATTAATACAAGTGGAAATCTTGTTGCCCCTATTGACATATGAGAAAAACACTACTGATAACCAGGGGAATGCAGATTAAATCAAAATACCATTTCGTACCATCTAATTGGCAAACATTAAACAGTGCGACAATACAAAGTGTTGGAAATGATGCTGAACCTTTACACTGTACTGATGGACATTTGAAGTGACACAACCACTGATGAGTATAATTTAATATAATTGAAAATGTTTGTATACTACTACCCACTAATTCGGTTTCTCTCTCTAAAGAAACTCCTGCATGATTTGAAAGGTATTTGTTATTATGAAAAAGCTAAAACAACTGAACTATCTTTAGTAGAGGAATGGCTAAACTGTAGTTTAATTATGGAATGTAATTCTGTTCAGCAGTTGAAATGAAAAAATCAGCTCTCTGCTCAAAAACATAATGTGGCTGGTAAAAACAGGTTGCAAAGGTGAGTACAACTTACATGGTTTTTAAGAACACAAAATAGGGCTTCCCTGGTGGCGCAGTGGTTGGGAGTCCGCCTGCTGATGCAGGGGACGCAGGTTCGTGCCCCGGTCCGGGAGGGTCCCGCGTGCCGCGGGGCTGCCGGGCCCGTGAGCCATGGCCGCTGAGCCTGCGCGTCCGGAGCCTGTGCTCTGCAACGGGAGAGGCCGCAGCGGTGAGAGGCCCGCGTACCGCAAAAAAGCAAACAAACAAAACAAAAACAAAACAAAACCAAAATAATGGTATATACGTTGCTTATGGATGCATATGTGAGTAATAAAAGAACAAAAATTTAAAGGGAATGACAAAGTCAACTTTAGAATAATAATTATCTCTGAGGAGAAAGAAAGGGAGGGAAGAAAAGAGAAATGGGCTGGGTTTTTTCTGTAAAATTTTATCTTGGAAAAAAGAAAACCAAAGAGAATATGTCAAAGATTAATACCTGTCAAATATGGGTACTCATATATAGATGTCTGTTATATTTTCTGAGATTTTCTGTATTTTTAAATTCTTTCATTATTTGTAAAAATTCTTAGATTTAGTGCTGATGTAATAACAGATATTTAGATGTAGTAACACAGTAGATTTCTAACCTAACTGCATTTTACATATAAACACAAAATACTTTCGAATTGTAAATAAATATGGAAACTTCCAGAAATGCAACTATGCTACAAATCAAGGCAAAACCAGACCAAGATTTATTTCCTCATTTTGGAATACCATTCATTACGGCAATGACATCTGTGGTATTTGAATTACAATACAAAACACCTGTGTCAGTTCAATGATGTAGCTGCTAGGAGTCTACATATGGGTTCAAGCAAATAAGCATTTCATTGTGTCATCTAGTATAGTTAATAACACATTAAAATTTACACTATATCATTGCAATTTATTTATATTATTTGTGGCAATCATAACTATGTAGTTAAAATTATTAGAAACTACTTTCATTCTGCCTTTACATGTTAGCTAGACATTGGGTTTATTTTTAAAAGATTATGTATGAAGGTAGATGATGTTATTTCTCGACTTCATCGCGAAATAGGAAAGGCATGCCTGAAAGGGTTGAGAGCGCTGGTCTGGCCTCATCCTCCATCTCCCCACTGATCTCCCCACTTACACACAGGCTCTGTGAGAAATCAAGTTCATTAGGACAGGGAGGGAGGCAGGGCAGGCTTAGGGATGAAGTAAAGATGTGGATTCCTTGAGTCTGGGAAGATGGAGAGGTGACAGTTTCTACAGAGATCTGCTCCCACTCTCACGTAGCTGTCACGAGGTGACAGAACTGTGAGGGAATGTGGATACTTTGGAGAGGATGCCTCAGAGGGCCAACTCTTAGAATGCAGGGAGTAGCAATGCCCAAAAGAGGGAGCCACATGATGACTGATCTCAGATGATCAGCCAAGTCAACAAATGGGCACTTGAAAGCAGTTTAATTTTATTTGGGAAAAAAACGTAAGGAAATGTGAGGTCTCATAACTAGGATTCATGAAATTGATTCTATCTGTTGGAGGGTAATGAATGGATACTATCATACAGTATGGAAGAACAGAAAAAATTGAATGTTGACTGGCACTGTGTCCCTATATTCCTGGCTTCAGGAGTATCACAGTACCATTTCTGTGGCCAGCATCCACTCTTTCTGTGCAATTCTTATCCTATGTCCCCTTTTCATCATATTCTCAGTGCAACCAAATCTCTTGTCTCCTTTGCCCACAGATTAAATCTGAAAAGTTCTTGTTCTTTATCAGGCAATGAAAATGAAAATTTTTCTCCATCTAATTTGCAACCATTTCAGACTAGTTCTGGAGTCCATCTTGCATAAATTAGAAGGTTCATGAAGGGCCTTCTCTCACTAAAATTTACTTTACCTCAGAAATAATTTACCCATCTTCCCTAAAATGAAAATTGCTACAAATTTTGTGGGGGCATAGTTTACAGAAATGTAAAGAAAACTTTTTAGAGAAACAGACCATGTTCCTACATGAAAAGACTCTATGCTATAGGAATATCAATTCTTCCTAAATCGGTAAGTACACCACAATAAGTTCCACATGAATTAAATGTTAAACATTTTTAAAAATCTATTAAAAATCCAATTATAATTAATCTGGATAGTTATGAAACCTCTGAGAGGAGTAGGACATTCTAATACCAAAAACAAAAGCAAAAACAAAGGGAGAATTTGACCATATAAAGTTAACATTATTGTATTAAAGAAAAATCAAAATAAACTGGTTAAAAATGTATACCAATTATGAGAGCATAGGCTTAAATATTATTTTAATGAATGACTCATATAAATGTAAACAAAGCAGAAAGGCTTCAAAGTATAAAAGGACAAAAATTTGGACAATAACTAAAGAAGAAATGCCACTAGTTAATAATTACAAAGTGTTCAAACTCTAATAAACAAATCAGTTCAAATAAAAAGAAAAAGACCATTTTTTACTTCCAAATAGCAAAAATATTTTTTAAATTGTGTAACTACATACTGGTGAGTAAAATAGCACTCATGCATCAATGAGAGATGTATATAAATATAGAGAGATATAGATAAATATAACTTTCCTCAATTATTCATAAAGACCCTTAAAATAGTTCAGATATTTCAGCTTAATGACTCTGTTTTGAGGGAATTTATGCTAAGGAAATAATCCAAAGATTTACACACAAATGTATCAATTGTAGCATTAGTCATAAGATCAAAACTTTGGGAAAAAATCTTCACATCCACCAGGAGGGTAAACTCACTCTATGAAATATTATGTCATTATTTTTAAATGATATTTAAAATGATAATATAACAATATGGAAATGCTTTATAATAGTAAATAAAAAGCAATATTTAATAAAAATATTAAAATATGTCTAACCTAATTGTTAATTAGGGAAATAAATATTCAAACAATGAGATATCACTATGCACCCATCTGACTGACTAAAATTAAATAGAATGAAAATACCAAATGTTGATAAGAACCCTCACACGTGGCTTATGGGAGTGTAGACTGGTACAACACCTATTTGATACCATCTAATGACGCTGAAGATAAGCACACCCGAAAACCCAGCAATTCCACTCATAGATATAGAACCCTGTGAACCCTGCCCATGAGCACCAGGGTACAAGAATGTACAAGAATACTCATGGCAGCAGTGTTTGGAATAGCCTGAAACTGTAAATGTCTATCACTAGTAGGATTACTTGTACTGTGAGATAGAACACAATAAAATGAACAAACAAGAGCTAAACATCGCAACATAGATCATTTTCACAGTGTTGAGTGAAAGAAGCAAGTCATGAAAGAATATGTGTTGATTATTCCATTTATATAAAGTTCGAAAATAAGTGAAACTAAACTATCTTGTTTAGAGGTATATACAAGGGTGGTAAAACTATAAAGAAATTCCAGGACATGATTATCATAAAAGTCAGAATAATATTACCTCCAGCAGGATGGTGGAGTTGTGAGGTGGAAGGATAGATAGGACAGTAGAGGGCTTTTCCGGGTCAGGGAGTGTTTGATTTCTGGACCTGGGATGTGAGTACATCAGTGATGGCTTTACAATATTTTTTTAACTGCACATACATATTTTTATATATTATGTAATGCATGTTATATATTATGGGTTGAATTGTATCCCCTCCCTTCCCCCCAAAAGAAGATATGTTGAAGTCCTAATCCCCTGCAACACAGCATGTGACCTTGTTTGGATATAGGGTTATTGCAGATGTAATTAGTTAAGATGAATAGAGCAGGATGGGCCCCTAATGCAGTATGATTGGTGTCATAAGAAGGCAGCCATGTGAAGACACAGAGACACAGAGAGAACCATGTGAAGATAGAGGCAGTCCTTGGAGTGATACATCTACAAGCCAAGGAACACCAAGGAGTGATGGACATCACCAGAAGCTAGGAGGCAGGCATAAGACAGATTGTC
Source organism: Physeter macrocephalus (assembly GCF_002837175.3). Taxonomy (NCBI): domain Eukaryota; kingdom Metazoa; phylum Chordata; class Mammalia; order Artiodactyla; family Physeteridae; genus Physeter; species Physeter macrocephalus. Next base: position 60,421,243 of record NC_041218.1, read on the forward strand.
CTTTAAAACCCTCAGAAGTAGCCACTCTCATCAACACTGTAATTTCACTTCCAGTCTCTAGAACCATGAACAAATTTCTGTTGTTTGAGGTACTATGCAGTACTTTGTTATGGCAGCTCTAGGAAACTAATACATTGCATTTTCACATTAAAAAGAATATTTAAGTTCCCAAGAATTTATGTTTACGGTCTCTAATTTATTGAATGAATCACAAAATCTAAAATAGAAAAGTAGTCAAACCATCCTTCTTTATGTAGTCCCTGGAAAAGTTACACTCAAAGATACAATTCAAATATAAAAATAAGGCTCTCCTATTCAGTAAAGAAAACTATGCAGTATATCTAGTTGTAGCAAGAGGTCAGGGATCCATTGTAAATGTCCAAGTACATTAAAAAATAAAGGACGTGGTTACTTCCAAGTTGGCCTATAAAATTTTCATCCTGACCCTTTGATTCCTTTTCTTACTGGAAATTCTCCAGCATCTGAAGTGACCCTGCATTAGCTTCTGGGAAGACATTCTTATTCATTCCATTTCACTCCAGAGGAAAGAAGGGCTGACCTGAAGGGAGATCTGACCCAGAACTTCTCCAGGGCGGAATACTGATGAACACAGATGGAAGATTGTTGTGAGGGACGATTTTTACTTATAATTCTGCTTCCTGAAAGTTAAGAGCAGAGATAGTCTCTGAGTTTACAGAACAATGTGGCTTTCAGAAACCTCACTGAGGGGTGGCTTTTTTATGACACCACGTAAGCTTGTAGGAGTATTGCCTTTCTTAAATGTGTTCCATACGATCAGAGGATACCATAAAAAAGGGCATAAAGGAGCAACACACAGAGAACAGATTTTTTAAATTAACAAAATGAAACATGATTTCTCTGTTACTTTCAAGTTTTCAAATATCCAAAGAGAGCAAAGTACAGAAAAAATTTTTTTAGAAAAATAATGACGTAGAATAGCACAGTGGTGAGAGATTTTGAAGCCAGGCTGTCTGCTTTCAAACCTCTGTTCTATTGCTTCTTAGCTTGGTATAGTTATTTGTCTAAAAACAAATTTCTTCATCTGTAAAATTAGGATAAAAATGCACCTCCTGCAAAGGGTTGCTAGGAAGATTCCATGAGGCAATATGTGAAAAGCATTTAGCTCGGAATGTTGTACATGGCAAGTGCTTAATAAATATTAGTTGCTGGCGTAGTAATAATAATGATAATAATAAAAATATTTCCAGATTTATACTTGAAGTAACTATATAAATTTCCAGTAAAATTGATTACAGAATAGGCCCCCTGGGGTCACTTAGCTCACCCCAATTAAACTAGGCTGAGAAGGAAAATTTCAGCTTCTCAAGTTGACCATTCTAGTACTTAACTTCCCTATCAAAAAATAAAATTCACTCCGTTTCCTGGTCTGTTAGATAAGTGGGTTGGATTAAATAATTTCTAAAGAGATTTCCAAGCACTAATAATCTGTATTTCTAAACAGCATTTGTCAACCATAAATCGGACATGTTACATACAGTCTTTAATTGTCTTTCTTTTAATGAGTATTTTATTTTACTAGCTTCTATCCCTTTCCTTTCAAAATATGACCCTTAGTCTAGTTTGGTGGTCAAAGTGTTTTGTGTTTTTTGTTTTTGCCCCGGTTGTATTCCAAAGGAACCTCACAGACTTCGGCAGCTTAATATTGTCAGTGTTCAGTCAGAGGGCTGAGCAATTTCCATACCACTGAAGTTCCCTTGGACCAAACATTTAGGTTTAGTTCCCTTGAAAGAAAAGAAAAAAAGATGATTTTGAAGAAATCTCATCAAGAAACTGAAGACTTTTAAAGCCACATGTATGAGCCTCAAAGATTGTGATATAACCTTCATTTTTAATGATATTTTCTATTCTATGGATAAAAGCTATTTGGTTATCGGAATCACTTTGTATTTCCAAATCCACCTAGGGGTAGGAGCTATAACTCAACTGACAGTACTCCAGCCTCCCAGCCGAAGTCCTTTGCTCTCAGGCCCACTCTCCCATCACCTCAGTACATTTGCTGGTTGTCCAGGAGGTGGCGCTGTTGTTTCAAAGCAGTGGCTTCCATGGGGTCTAGAAATGGAACTTGGAAAAATGGGTGGTATACAGCGGGAGAGGTTGAAAGGGAAGCAGCGAGAAAAGGCCTGTTTAATGAACCTTGTGGAAAATGACAAAATATGTTTAAATAATTGTCTTCCTCATTCTCCCTTTCTAGGGGCGAACGTGAACATGAAGACCAACAACCAGGATGAGGAGACCCCCTTGCACACAGCTGCCCACTTCGGCCTCCCGGAGCTGGTGGCCTTCTACGTGGAGCACGGGGCCGTAGTGGACAGTGTGAACGCCCACATGGAGACCCCACTGGCTACCGCAACCTACTGGGCCCTTCGCTTTAAAGAGCAGGAGTTCAGCAGGGAGCATCACCTCATCTGCCGCATGCTGTTGGACTACAAGGCCGAGGTCAACGCCCGGGATGACGACTTTAAAACTCCGCTCCACAAGGCAGCCTGGAACTGTGACCACGTGCTCATGCACATGATGCTGGAAGCTGGCGCAGAAGCCAATCTCATGGATATCAATGGCTGTGCTGCCATCCAGTATGTGCTGAAGGTCACCTCCGTGCGACCTGCCGCCCGGCCTGAGATCTGCTACCAGCTGCTGTTGAACCATGGGGCGGCTCGAATATACCCTCCACAATTCCACAAGGTGAGGCTGTGTCCTAGGGTGCCAAGTGGAGAACTGGGTCGTCAGCAGGGTAATGGGGTCTCAAAGGGTGGCTTGGTCTGAAATCTCCAAGTAACTCAAGCTTGTTTGAGGCTTGAGTCTTTGGGCTGCCTCTGATCCTCAATCTGACATTCCATTTACACATATAACCCTAGCTATCTCTTCCTAGTCCAAGTTTGTTTGAAATCTGGGGCTGAGAGCAAAGAAGGAGAGCAAGAGTAGTAAATAATTTTCCAAGTCTTGTGTGAACACCAGTGAACTGGTAGTGGCTTCCTGGGTGACTGGGTGAAAAAGATCAGAAGGCCACTTTACGTCTGCAGGAGAGGTGAATGGTGTGTACACAGGGACCCTCTTGCCGTCTCTTAAGCAGAATGTCTGCTCTAAAGATGATTGAGCCTGCTTTGGAATTAGTTTGTAGGCATGAAAGGGCCACTCAGTTTTCTAGTTTAATGAAAGCTAACATTTATTAAGAACTAATAATCATATTTATTATTATAATGACTTCTATTTATTAAGCACACTGTTATAAGCATTTTACACTCCTTAATTTAATTTATTTAATTCTATAACAATCGGATAAGGTAAATAATATCATCATCCCTATTCTATAGAGGAGGAAACTGAGGCACAGAGTAGTTAAGTAATTTGTCTGATCTCACACAGAGGCAGTGCCAGTATTCAATCTTGGTTCATTTGGTGCTAGTGTTTAGCTTTATAGTATGACACTGCACAGCCTTTATTTTAAACAGTATTTAATGATAATCTCTAATGGGCTAGCAGAGACCAGATATTACCAATACTGGCATGACTAAGACATGGTAACTATCCTCAATTAGCTTAGGATCTAGTGAGAGAGACAAACACATAAAGAGATAACTAATATTCCGTGGTAAATGACAAGGTAGAGGAATAAAGGGTTCTTTAGGCATATGGAAGAGAGAGAGTTTTGCATTAGGTTGATGACGGTCATGAATTTGGAAACCAAAATGCATTTCACCTTAAATGAAGAAATCAAATGATAATTTACCTAGGATCTCACTCATTTAAAAAATTAATTAACACGCAGTAGACGAGTTTTATGTATAAGCCAGCTAACTAATGTAGGGTCACAGAAAGCTAGTTGATAGGAGTTTTACTAAATTCACAGCCAAGTTCTACCTCCTGCCTTGGTAAAATGTCAGAGACTTGTCTGAAGTCCTGCAGTGTGAAGTTTAGTTGAAAGAAAAGTTCCACTAAAGAATTTAAGGTGAGTGCACTCAGAAAATTCCAGATAGACAACCCACAGAAAGTTCCAATGTAGACATGATGAGTTCAATGATTTATGTGATCTCAGTGAGGAATTTTCTCTTGGTTGTCAGTGTTTTAATGGAAGATTAAGTAATTTTTTTCCTTAAAATTTTATGAATACTCATAATGTCCTGGAACTTTAATTTTATAGAAAATTTCAAAAGATTATGTTGATTAGGAATAGGATAATAAATAATAATGTTACAATAATGTCCTTTGTTGAGCTCTAAATAGGCTTTATACATATTATTTAATTTTATTTTATAATCACCTCTGAGGTAGGCGCTGGCATTATCCTCATTTAAAAGGTGATAGAATTCAGATATTTTCCTAAAGTCACCAGAGTAAGTGGTCAAGTTCATTCATTCATTTATTTAACAAGTATTCACTACTTTGTGCCAGGAACTGTTCTAGGAGTTGGAGATAGAGCAATGAACCAAACAAAGGCCTTCATGGAGGATACTTTCTAGTGGGAGACAGGAAAAAAAACAACAAACTAATAAATATACTCTGATATGTTAAGCGCTATGGAGACAAGTCAAGCAAGGTATAGATAATAATAGAATGTGGGCTTTCTTTGGTGTTTATGTATGTGCTGTTTTACAAAGGCTGATTAGAGAAAATGAGGATGTGAAGGAGCAAGTCGTGTGAATAGCTGGGGTTGGGCAGGGGTGGTGGTGGTGGGGAGCATTCTAGATATAAGGAAAACCAGGTGCAAAGATCCTGAGGTAGGAGAGGACTAAACATGTCTGAGGAAGCCAGAGTGCCTGAAGTGGGATGAGAAAGGAGGAGGAGAAGTCAGAGAAGCATAAGAGGGTGATTTGCAGACCATATATATGACCCTGTAGACTGTGCTGATATCCTTGGTTTTTTATTCTGAATGAGAGAGTAAGTCACTGAAGGATTTTGAGTAAGGGAAAAAAAGTCTGATTTATGTTCTAAAAAGTTCCTTTTGACCGCCCTTTGGAGAATAACTCTAGGGGGGAGAGGGGCAAACGTAGTACAGTTATCTAGATAAGAGATAAGTGTGGCTTAGACCCACAGGGGAAGTGGGGAAAGTAGTGAGATTTGGGGCAAGCCCTGAAAAGGGAGTCCATAGGTTTCCTGATGGATTACTTGTGACCTGTGAGAAGAAGAGAGGAATCAAGGATAACTTCGAGGATTTCTGCCCAGGGAATAGAAAGAATAAAGGAGCCATTTCTTGAGAAAGTAACTGTGCAGGTGGAGCTGCTTTTGAAGAGAAGATCAGGGGTTCTGCTGTGCTTCAGATGCCTATTAGTCATCCAGGTGGAGATGTCAAAGGCAGTTTGATATATAACTCTGGTGTTCAGGGAGAGGTCCTGGCCAGAGATACAAATTTGGGAGTCTTCATCGTGAATATGATGTATAAACCCATGAGGAGAGATGAGGTCAACCAGAGCATGGGGATAGAGAGAGAGGAGAAATGGCCAGAGGACTGGGCTATGGGATACTCCAACTAGAGTTTGGGTAGATGAAAAGGAATCAGTGAAGGAAACTGTAGAAAGTCCTTGAGCTAGGAGGAGAATCAAGATGGGATGTTTTCCTGGTATCCAAGATAGAACATGAGAAAGGAAGATACGGAATCAGCTGGGTTGAATATAGGTGGCATTTCAAATAAGATGAGGGCTAAGAAGTTGCCATTGGACTAGACAGAATGGATTTTATTGGGGACCTCAACAAGAGTTATTTTGGTGGATCACTGGTGAGAAAAGGTTAATTAAAGTGGATTCAAAGGAAAAAGGGATAAAAGGAAGTGAAAACAGTGAGGGGTTTGAGGCATTTTCTTGTAATGCAAGAGTAGCTAGAAGGGAATGATGGCTGATATGTTTGTTGGCTGATGGGAGTGTTCTAGGAAGGGGAGAAAATTTGCTGCAGGTAATTATTGGAGCGCCATCTTGAAGATGGGATCTAGTGCACAAATGGAGGTGTTGGTCTTAGTAACACAGACAGTTCATCCATCATAGCAGAAGGGAAGGCAGAGCCTGTGTGCCCAGATGCAGGGATGTTGGTAGATATGTTAATAAGAGTTTATGTAAGTACTCTTACGATTGCTTCTATTTTCTCAGTAAAGAATGAGAAGTGGTTGGAGAAGAGGTTTGAAGACTTAAGGGCAAAGGTGAAGGTGTGAGATGTTTACCTTGGGGAGCAAATGGACTTGGGAAATGTAATAGGATTGCTGGGTGGCTCAAGCCCATTAAAAGTTAATAGTCATAGGTTTGATTCAGAATGTGGTCTGTCTGACTCCTGAACCTAAGCCCTTAGATTTAGCAGTTTCTGCTGTGTTTTATGATATTGCCCAGGAAATGTATTTAAACCTAAAGGATCACAACACAAGAAAAGACCTAAAGAGGTCATTTTGTTTAATTCTCAAGGCTCTAGGCAGAAATAGTGCTCTTGTTGTATTTGCAAATCTCCATGAAGGCAGATTCTACAGCACTCCCTTCCTTGGGTGTCTCTTTGATTTTGGAACACTGTCCCCTCCCACCCCTGGGTCCCTCCCACTTTTTTTTCTGTTTGGTAAATATTCAAAACTAATCCTCTACTTCTTACTCCTGACCTGGAATAACTCATAGGCATCCTATTAAATCCTTAAATCTTTGTATCAGTTTGTACCTAAGGCTTCTCTTTTTTCCCAAACCAAATTTTATATTTCTCCCAAGTTTTTAGCTGTTACTTGTTTTTGCCTCTGGATCTTGGTCAAGGTATGTCTGAAAAGGTCGAGAATTAGGACAACGCTTAACCCTTATATTTTCTCTATAAATTTTGAGGAAAGACTGCTACCTAAATGGCCTGAAAAAATATTCATGAAATCTACTGTTGAAGGTAGTTGTTTGACCTCAGTTGTTAATTCTCACCTTCCTTGCAATTTTCTCATTGATCAGTTGGCTTTGGAATTTTAAAATACTTTTTCATGCTAAGGTTGGATCCAAGGAATATTTTCTAACTTGAACTGTTATACATATTTCAGCCTTAGAAATAAAATCAAATGGTTATATTCTATGAAAAATTCAGCAACTTTTATTTAAAGTACAGTGATCGGGAAGAGGGGGAAGATGGCAGAAGAATAAGATGCGGAGATCACCTTCCTCTCCACAGATACATCAGAAATACATCTACACGTGGAACTGCTCCTATAGAACACCCACTGAACGCTGGCAGAAGACCTCGGACCTCCCAAAAGGCAAGAAACTCCCCACGTACCTGGGCAGGGCAAAAGAAAAAATAATAAACAGAGACAAAAGAATAGGGACGGGACCTGCACCAGTGGGAGGGAGCTGTGAAGGAGGAAAGGTTTCCACACTAGAAGCCCCTTGACGGGTGGAGACTGTGGGTGGCGGGGTGGGGGAAGCTTCAGAGCCACAGAAGGGGTGCGGAGGGCAAAGCGGAGAGATTCCCGCAGAGGATCGGTGCCGACCGGCACTCACCAGCCCGAGAGGCTTGTCTGCTCACCCGCCGGGACGGGCGGCGGCTGGGAGCTGAGGCTCGGGCTTCGGCTTTGGTCGGATCCCAGGGAGAGGTCTGGGGTTGGCGGCGTGAAAACAGCCTGAAGGGGTTAGTGCACCACGGCTAGCCGGGAGGGAGTCCGGGGGAAGTCTGGAGCTGCCGAAGAAGCAGGAGACCTTTTCTTCCCTATTTGTTTCCTGGTGCGCGAGGAGAGGGGATTAAGAGCGCTGGAGCTCCAGAGACGGGCGCGAGCCATGCCTATCAGCGCGGACTCCAGAGACGGGCATGAGACGCTAAGGCTCCTGCTGCCGCCACCAAGAAGCCTGTGTGCGAGCACAGGTCACTCTCCACACCTCCCCTCCCGGGAGCCTGTGCAGCCCATCACGCAAGGGTCCCGCAATCCAGGGACAACTTCCCTGGGAGAACGCACAGCGCACCTCAGGCTGGTGCAACGTCATGCTGGCCTCTGCCGCCGCAGGCTCGCCCCGCATCCGTACTCCTCCCTCCCCCGGCCTGAGTGAGCCAGAGCCCCCGAATCAGCTCCTCCTTTAACCTCGTCTTGTCTGAGCGAAGAACAGATGCCCTCCGGCGACCTACACGCAGAAGCGGGGCCAAATCCAAAGCTGAACCTCGGGAGCTATGCGAACAAAGAAAAGAAAGGGAAGTCTCTCCCAGAAGCCTCGGAAGCAGCAGATTAAATCTCCACAATCAACTTGATGTACCCTGCATCTGTGGGTACCTGAATAGACAACGAATCACCCCAAATTGAGGAGGTGGACTTTGGGAGCAAGATGTATTATTTTTAACCCTTTTCCACTTTTTGTGAGGGTGTATGTGTATGCTTCTGTGTGAGATTTTGTCTGTATAGCTTTGCTTTCACCATTTGTCCTAGGGTGCTGTCTGTCCGTTTTTGTTTTTTACTTTTTTTAAAAAATTTTTTCTTAATAATTATTTTGTATTTTAATAACTTTATTTTATTTTATCTTTCTTTTATTTTATTTTATCCTCTTTCTTTCGTTCTACTTTTTCTCCCTTTTATTCTGAGCCGTGTGGATGAAAGGCTGTTGGTGCTCCAGCCAGGAGTCAGTGCTGTGCCTCTGAGGTGGGAAAGCCAACTTCAGGACACTGGTCCACAAGAGACCTCCCAGCTCCACGTAATATCAAACGGCAAAAATCTCCCAAAGATCTCCATCTCAACACCAAGACCCAGCTTCACTCAACGACCAGCAAGCTACGGTGCTGGACACCCTATGTCAAACAACTAGCAAGACAGGAACACAACCCCACCCATTAGCAGAGAGGCTGCCTAAAATCATAATAAGGCCACAGACACCCCAAAACACACCACCAGACGTGCACCTGCCCACCAGAAAGACAAGATCCAGCCTCATTCACCAGAACACAGGCACTAGTCCCCTCCACCAGGAAGCCTACACAACCCACTGAACCAACTTTAGCCACTGGGGACAGA
>NC_041218.1:60431399-60432073 GCF_002837175.3 Physeter macrocephalus
GGAAACACAAGCTTTAAATGATACATTAAACAAGATGGACTTAATTGATATTCATAGGACATTCCATCCAAAAACAACAGAATACACATTTTTCTCAAGTGCTCATGGAACGTTCTCCAGGATAGATCATATCTTGGGTCACAAATCAAGCCTTGGTAAATTTAAGAAAATTGAAATTGTATCAAGTGTCTTTTCGGACAACAACGCTATGAGACTAGATATCAATTACAGGAAAAGATCTGTAAAAAATATAAACACATGGAGGCTAAACAGTACACTACTTAATAACGAAGTGATCACTGAAGAAATCAAAGTGGAAATCAACAAATACGTAGAAACAAATGACAATGGAGACACGCCGACCCAAAACCTGTGGGATGCAGCAAAAGCAGTTCTAAGAGGGAAGTTTATAGCAATACAATCCTACCTTAAGAAACAGGAAACATCTCAAATAAACAACCTAACCTTGCACCTAAAGCAATTAGAGAAAGAAGAACAAAAAAACCCCAAAGTTAGCAGAAGGAAAGAAATAATAAAGATCAGATCAGAAATAAATGAAAAAGAAATGAAGGAAACGATAGCAAAGATCAATAAAACTAAAAGCTGGTTCTTTGAGAAGATAAACAAAATTGATAAACCATTAGCCAGACTCATCAAGAAAAAAAGGGAGAAGA
>NC_041218.1:60432686-60449408 GCF_002837175.3 Physeter macrocephalus
AGTGAGAGAGTGGCATGGACATATATACACTACCAAATGTAAAATAGATAGCTAGTGGGAAGCAGCTGCATAGCACAGGGAGATCAGCTCAGTGGTCTGTGACCACCTAGAGGGGTGGGATAGGGAGGGTGGGAGGGAGGGAGACGCAAGAGGGAAGAGATATGGGAACATATGTATATGTATAACTGATTTACTTTGTTATAAAGCAGAAACTAACACACCATTGTAAAGCAATTATATTCCAACAAAGGTGTTAAAAAACAAATAAAGTACAGTGATCCATAGCTTTTAGCTATGAATATCTACTGCTTAGTTTGCATCCATTTTCTGGATCATACACACTGGTATCTAGATTTGGCTAAAACAATAGATGTTAACAATCTCTAGAGTGAATATACAACCCAGCATTTTAAATTACATATGAAATGGTTCCTATTTAAAAATTTTACCTCTGCTTTATCACTCATAACTCATTCATTCTAGACTTGCCATGCTATGCATGTCAAGAATAAAGAAGCATGGAATTTGGAGGGGGGGTGTCAAACAAATTTGGGTCCTGCCACTCACCTAAGAGTGTGATTTTGAATAAATTAGTTGCTACCTGAGCCTAAATTTCCTTCGCTGTGAAATGGATATACTCTTATGCCTTGGCAATAATATGCAGACCAAGTCCTTCACTAGAAAGAAATTAATCTTACTCATAGCACACCACAAATATACTCAGAGCCCAGAGGATGGTGCCAAACATTTCTTACTCTTTCTGGAGTCACTGTCAGTCCTCACAAAGTCTCTCCCCCAATTCCTCACCCCAGCCTTCATCCTGCATCTATAAATATCTCTTACTTGGACTACCTCCCACTTTTTTCTCTACCCACATCTCACTAGAGTGGTCATTCTTCATAGTGGGACTTCTAGAAGACAAACAGTCGATCTCTTTCTAATACAGCTCACTTCATAATGCATAATTTTGTGTATATTCATGCTGTAAGGCTACCTTCCTTCCAGGGAAGAGGATAGAGAGGGACAGAGGGCATGGATAATAATCTCCTTCTCCTAAGGTTGTTTTGAGAATGAAACAAGATAATATTTAAGAAGTGTTTACCATGACTTCCCCGGCTGTCCAGTGGTTAAGACTTCACCTTCCAATGCAGGGGGTGCGAATTCAATCCCTGGTCAGGGAGCTAAGATCCCACATGCCTCACGGCCAAAAAACCAAAACATAAAACAGAAGCAATATTGTAACAAATTCAATAAAGACTTTAAAAATGGTCCACATCAAAAAAATCTTTAAAAAAAAAAGGAAGTGTTTATCATTTCTGGTCATGGCAACCTTTAAACAAAAGATGACTATAACTGTTATCATTACATATCTGTTGAGCAGTAGAATCCCTGGGCCTGGGCCTGGTTTACCCACAGGGGCCTTTCCAACCAGGAGAGACAATGTGTGAGAATGCCCAGAGATTAAATGTTGAGTTTTACTCTGAAACCCCCTGGTGGTTGACTGTGGATGAAACAGGTCTCTGCAAAAGTAAGTAAAAGACCCTCTCCCCATTCCCCTGTAAGAGCCACTTTAGGGTTTGGGCTGCTGCTGTTCTCCCCAGGAGCGTGGTGCTGGTGGAGTGGAGCCACAGGTGACTCCAGACTGTGGAGGGTGAGCCTGGTCCCGGAGGATTGCTTCCTTCTGGCTCACAGGTGAAGGGAAGTGGCTCCTACAAGGTTCCGCATGGGGCTGCTGATCTGGAGAGCAGCAGTGGTCAAGCTAGGAGCACACCTGCCTCCCCTTCCGAAGACGTTCCCAAGGGTGTTCATCGTTTCTTCCTCATCAATTTTAGAGTCAAAGTGGTCTTCACCAATCAGGAAGGATCTTTAAAGTTCCCAACCCCAAACAATTGCTTCCTCAAAGACATGCCCTCTACCTGATTCCTAAAGATTTCTTTCACTTACTGCCAAACTTACTTGGCTAGACCTCTGGTATAATAGAATGAAAGCACTTCCTTCTGGGATTGGAGAGCACAAGCATTTGAAAACTTTACTTTTAGAAAGAAATCCTATCAAAATGTTTTCTGTGGAGCTAGGGAATGTAACTACACTAAAAGCACTGAACTAGAGACATTGCCTTCTGGAACCCCTGCAGCTTATTGTGCAGAAAGGATTGGTAGCTATTCTGGCCTCCCTGTGGCTCTGGGCAGCAGAACACCCTCCCCTGGAGATGCAACTTCTTGAGGTTTGTAGGACAATTATGATGAAAAACTGCATTGAAACTGAAGTTAGTGCTTTTTAAAGAAGTGCCAGACTAGGGGCAATAGGCCTTTAAATGGATTTTCTGTTCTCCTGCAAGAAGTCTTGCAAATGTGAGGAAGGTCCCAGGTCCTGTTCACAAAGGCAGTTCTCTGAGAGGTAACAGTGAGGAGGGGTAGGGACAGGGGCTTAGTAACCATGGATATGAATTGTAGCTTGGCCATTTACTTGCTGTGTGATTTTGAAGTCTCTTAATCTCTCAGATCCAAGAGAAAATGAAGAGAAAAATAGCAACTTTTCAGGATTGTCTGAGGAGTGAGTAAGACATGTAAATCATTGAGACTAGTAGGTGCTCAACAAAATCATTTCCTTTCCTCCTCCTCCCAAAATGTACTCTTGGTCCATTGTAGGAGTTTTTCCTACCAGCCTTACTTTGGTGGCTCTGCTCGCCTGTAGAATAGTACACAATTATGTGTTCCAGGGAACACTCCACGCTTACCATCTTATTCAGTTCTGTTTTGCTCCTCTGAGTTCCTCTATGTTGGCTGTATGCTAAAGAGATTTAGGATTCAGTTGGCTACTGGTGGATGGTTGGTACTTTAAACATTTTTGTTGCTACCCAATAGACTATATAACAGAACTGTCCCCCTTCCAAAGGAAAACTAAAGAAAAACTATTCAATTTACTACGCAGATGCTATAAAGTGATTTAGAACAACTACTTCACAACCCGACTTTCCAAAGGGAAAGTCATCTTTACACAAGTAAGTGACTGACTCATTTATCCAGAAGATAAAGTGATTTGTTCTCTTGTGGATGGGGAATTCAGTTTCCTTATTTACAAAGAACAAGGTCAGAGCTGAAGATGCTGTCTTCCAAATACAAAGCAAATTTGTAGAGGGTGTATTTCACTGAAAGCTGATGTATAACTTACATAAGGGAAAAAAAAAGAATTATAGGGTCTGCAATTGCTTTCCAAGGTACAAAAGGACATTTGATTTTTTTTCCTCTCAGCATAATTCAGAAGGAAGTGACACCCCAGGGAGCCAAGATTGAGTTTTCTTGTAGGGCAAGAAAGACATTTTTTCTAGGGGAGGGAAAGGTATGTGAAAGTTTGGGGGAGGTGAAGATTATTTCTGCTGTTGAACAGTTCTGTATATGAAGCCCAGGGTATAAGCAGTCTCTTGATCATTAAGTACCTTTCTGTACACAAATATATCAATATAAAAGGGCAGAGGTAGCTGTAGATTTTCTCTGGTGAAGTGGCTTACAGGTGGCACTTGTACTGGAAGGGTGGCAGGGAGATTTATTTTGAATCTGTTTTCTAATTTATGCTTTTAGGGGTCAAATGATGAAGGGAAGGGTCTTAAGGTCTCTCCAGTTGCCACCACTACCTTTTGTCCAATTGTTCTTCTAAGAAGGGAGAATAGAGACCCCAGAGGTGCACAGAAGGTGAAGGTCATTGAGCATTTTCTGTTTCCCAGGTTTACAAAGAAGAAGCAGAAGCTTCTGCCTTCTGGGTCCACCAGTCCTTCCTCATTTGATGGTCAAGGTTCCTGGGAGTCATCATAGAGTGATTATTTAGAGTTTGCTCTCTCTTAAGGGTCTCTTTTTGTTGTTGCCTGGTGAAATAATTACTGAGGCCTGAAGAAGGCGTGATCAGCTGTCTTCATTCTGGAAGCTAGGCGTGTCACTTAAGAGAGCTGGGAGTGTCAGGCTAAAAGGAACCTTTCCTGCCGTGAGAACCGTCTTCTGTCAGCAGAAAATTTGCTAGTCAGTGTCAGCAAAACCTAATGTGGTAATGGGAGCTTTGGACTTTGTGCATCTAAAGACTAAAGGTTAAGAACTACTCAATTTTTTTTATCCTAATGAAAGGTTATCTCCAGGTGATATATGGGAGTGTGCCAGGTGCAAATTGAAGCACTACATGTGTGAAGTTGGGCTCCTGAACTATGAATGAATTATATTCCTGTATACATAACTTAGTTTGAACTCTTTCTGAATAGGGGCTGGGAATAGGGTTGCCAAACAAAATACAGGATGCTCTATTAAATTTGAAATTCATCACTAATAAGTAATTTTTAGTATAAATATGTCCCATGCAATATTGGGGCCATATTTATACTAAAAAATATTTGTTGTCTGTCTGAAATTCGAATTTACCTGGTAACCTACATTATTATTATTTGCTAAACCTGGAAACCCTAGTTGAGAAGTAAGTAATGTGTTACAGGAGGAGAGTAACTTTTAGCCACATCTCCTCTATGTACAAGGTTTTGGCAGGAAGGAGGAGGTAAGGAATACCTAGGGGCAGATTACCTGTATTGGGTAGGTGGGCAATGTGTCTTTAAACATAACCAGTGTGGTTTCCATGAAGAGTGAGTGTAGCCCGGGAATTAATGCAGAGCAGAGGTCAGTTTTCTGAGTGGACACTTAAACCATGTTCAGAGCCTCATTACAAGCTTCTGACTTCCCCATGCTCTCTGTTTTCAAAATTCCAGTACAAGTATATTCTTGATTCAGGCCTTGGATTAATTTCAGTTGTCATCTCTGTCCTGGTAACTCTTAAATTTAAATCTCCATTTTGGATTACTCATCTGATTACCAGCATACTTTTCAACATGGCTCATCCTTCTAGAAAGAATGTATCTGGAGGTCTTTAGAGAAGGATGTGTATAGAGGTCTGATGGATGCTATTTTCATATTATTAGCAACATCTTTGCATTAAAAAGGGAATTATTTCGAACTTCAACAAAATCCAGCCTATAATTACTATAATGATTATAGTAAAGAGTGTTTCTTGTTCTAAATATCTGTACAATAGGATCTGTGTCTTTAAACCATTCATTTCACTGGTCCTTACTTAAGGATTAAAATAAGATCATCAGAATATATTTGAAAGAGCACTAAACTCAGATGAAGACCTAAAACCATGCTTTCTCTTACTGTGTGCCTCTCTGGGTTTCAATTTCCTCATCTCCAAGTTAGGGGGATTAGATAATCCCTAGGGTCCTTTGCAACCCTAACAGTCTATGATGCTATTATGGTAGTTTATAAACTAGTGTTCAAAGCAATTAGTCAGCCTCAGGTTTTGTCTGTCTCTTTTGCATAGAGCTACATATCTGGCATCCTCATCCCAACTGCAGAGAAAAGAGCAGCCCCATTTGCCTCAATTTCCCAAGACCAAGGTCCTGGAAAAATTACCTGCCCACCTTGACAATCTTGTACCCATGGAGAAATCCTTCTAGTTATACTTTCCATATACTCAGAAATGCTGACTCTTCAGAGGTCCCACAGTAATGGATGTCTAACTCCAGCCCACCTGCTTATCCCCTTAGGGATTACTCTTTATTTAAGTAGACCTGGCTGAAAAAGCCATTGTCAGCAGGTCAGCTTTGTGCACTGTACCCAGACTATGTATGTGAATGGATCGTCTCATTAAACAAGTATTTATGTTGTGCCCATTTGGACCTAGCCACTGGGCAGGATGGTTCTGATGCCTTCACTGGTTTGGAGCTACAATATACATATTTAGTCTGCAGTGGCTTATGACTGCACTTTTTTAATTCGGGGACAATTAAAAGGAGTTGTGTGCTAGAATTTGGCTCACAGTAGCTCACGAGAGCTGATTGTTAAATTATCGGGAATTTTGTGAGCTGATTGTTAAATGCAACGATTTTAAAAAATTAAGTCATATAAACCTACAACAAATAAAGTATGCTAAAAACAAAGGTAATAAATATTCAAAACACACTACCTCCCAATTATTTTACTTTACATATCTATGCTCCTGACATTATTTGCATATATTGGATCTATATGGTGGAAACACTATATAATGATATTACTATGCATCTCTTCCCCACCATACGTTCAGGGACCTCAAATAGGCCATGATGCAAGTGTTTACACCACAGAAATCAGCAAATGCTACCAATCAGACCTTAACTTATTGCTTTGTTAATGTCTAGACTTCAAACATTGATGGAGAGAATGTTACTAATGTAGATTAAACTTAAAAATTTGTAGTGTGTGGTGTCTGTAGCTCTTACATTGTGAATAGTGCAAAAAATTGAGAAATGCTTCCAATATTCAAAAACTATTAAGCGCTTCCACATAGAAGTCACTTATGTCATTGGTGAGTGAGTGAATTTCCAATATATGTCTTCATTGTTTCACATTTGTGAAACAATTACTCCTTAATGTAATAAAAATGTCAACCAATGTAAACATAGGAACTACATGCACACTTCAATTGCAGACACAGGTTGGCTATGAATACAACTCATATCTATACAAAATTGATATAAAAATCATTGATAGCATTCTGAGAGTACCAACTGGCTATACAGAATAGAAATAAATTATATTGGGTATTTTATTATTTGTAAATTGTGGGCTTCACATTCTTTTATATTAGCAAAACTTATAATAAACTTATAAACATATATCCATACAGTCTTTTTTTTTCTTTTTACAAAATGCCTGTTGTTGAACATTTTCTAGTACACCATTGA
Source organism: Physeter macrocephalus (assembly GCF_002837175.3). Classification (NCBI taxonomy): domain Eukaryota; kingdom Metazoa; phylum Chordata; class Mammalia; order Artiodactyla; family Physeteridae; genus Physeter; species Physeter macrocephalus. The sequence goes on from NC_041218.1 coordinate 60,439,441, forward strand.
CTCAAACCTCTATTCGGTAGAGCCCCTTCTGGTTGCTCTATTTGTTGGGGCTGACACAGTCCTCAGGTGAGGCCATGCCTCCTGACGCCAGACCATATGGTCATCTCAATAGATGCAGGAAAAGCTTTTGATAAAATTCAACATCCATTTAAGGTAAAAACTCTCTCCAGAAAGGGGGCATAGCGAGAACATACCAGAACATAATAAAGGCCATATACAGCAAACCCACAGCTAACATCATACTCAACAGTGAAAAGCTGAAAGCATTTCCTATAAGATCAGGAACAAGAGAAGGATGCCCACTCTCACCATTTTTTTAAAAATATTTATTTATTTATTTTTGGCTGTGTTGGGTCTTCGTTGCTGTGAGCAGGCTTTCTCTAGCTGTGGCGAGTGGGGGCTACTCTTTGTTGCAGTGCGCGGGCTTCTCATTGTGGTGGCTTCTCTTGTTGCGGAGCACGGGCTCTAGGCACACGGGCTTCAGTAGTTGTGGCTGGTGGGCTCTAGAGCGCAGGCTCAGTAGTTGTGGCGCATGGGCTTAGTTGCTCCGCGGCATGTGGGATCTTCCCGGACCAGGGCTCGAACCCCGTGTCGCCTGCATTGGCAGATGGCTTCTTAACCACTGCGCCACCAGGGAAGCCCCTCACCATTTTTATTCAACATATTTTTGACTTTTGGAGTCACACAGACCTGAGTTTGAATCCTATCTCTGTCATTTACTAGCTAAATACCCTTGAGTTTAAATTCTCTCACCCTTTGATTTTAAATCTGTAAAGTGGAGATTATTATAGGACTAACCTCATAAGTTGTCTGAAGATTTAGCAAGCTAAACATGCAAAGATTTAACATAGGCCCTCGCACATGATAAGTCCTCAAAAAATGGTAGCTGTAATTTTTTTCCTTCATCCTCTCTCCTGCCTATTAGGATGCATCAAGCTTCAGACCATGGTTCTCTACCTTTTCCATTTATATCCATTTAGAGTATGATTGACCCTAACCAGCACATTCCTTGATGATGCACAAATCTCCCTCTCCATCTTGACCTTCTCATTAGAGCATCTATCATGCACATTTTTAACTGACATTAGGACATAACATAGGAAATATCCTCCTGCTTATTATCTGACCATCCTCAAATTAGTATGCCCTTCATATTTCCTCATTTCCATCGGTGGTACCCCTATTTGTACTTGATCTTAGGCTTCAAAGTTGCAGTCTTTACTCCCTATATCTGATTAGTCATTAAACCCTACTTATTCTTTCTCTCAGCTTCAGTTCTCGTGACTAATGGTGAAGCTAGCTGAGAAGCCGTTTGGTGCACCTCCCATTCAGCCTCCTCAGGGCTCTCTGCCCTTGATATCCTTGTTTTTCCCTTTGTGCTTTTGCTCATGGTGCTCAAGGGACACTGATGATCTTTAAGTTAGCCTCTTATTATTTACTGAATTATATTACTCTCAAACTCTGAAATACCTATGTCTTTTTTCTTCAACTAGGTTGTACATTCCTTGAAGACAAAAGCAGGGCATAAACTCAGAATTACTGTCACAGTGCTAAACACAGTGCTCAGTAAAGGTTTCCCAATGGAATGAAATGATTGAATATAACCCTTTCTTATTAACAGTACATAATAGCTTTCTTTTGCCTATTAAGTCAATCCCAAGCTCTTCAGACTGGCCTTCCAGGTGTACTGTCAGCTGACTGCATCTTACTTGCTCTTAACTTTAGTTCTTTCCTGACATGGGCCCTTCATTCAGGTGACCTTGGTACACACACACACACACACACACACACACACACACACAACTGGGTATTAAAATACTCATCCTTCTGTCTCAGTTTTGCCTGAAGTCCCAAGACATTGGGTACTTACCACCTCACATTGAAAAATGCAATGCTAGACCACCTATGAAGGACTTGTAAAGGAGGTAGGGAAAACCAGTTTTGTGACTTTTTGCCCAATACCAATAGGTGGAGGTTGGAGGTTGAGAAGGACCGGAAATTAGTAAGAAAATTTCTTTGGAGAAAGTTGTGTAAGTGTGGAGGCATGCCTCCTTTCTAGTGGTAGGCATACTGGTTTATTATAATGGATAAAACTCAGGAATAGACAATTAAAAGAGATGCATAGGGCAAGGCATGGGGAGGGTGCACAGAGCTTCCATGCCCTTTCGGAGCATGTCACCCTCCTAGTACTTTGATGAGTTCATCCACCTAGAAGCTGCCCAAACCCCATCTTTTAGGGACTTTCATTACATAGATATAACTAATGAAATCATTGGCCATTGGTGTTTGAACTCAAACTCCAACCCTGGATGTTGGAGTTTGAGTTCAGTCAAACTCTTTCCCTGGAGGTAGGAGGCAAGGTGTGTAAAAGTTCCAATTCTCTAATGAAGGATTGGTCTTTCCAGTAACCAGTAAACCTCTTTTTTTTTTTTTTTTTTTCCGGTACGCGGGCCTCTCACTGTTGTGGCCTCTCCCATTGCGGAGCACAGGCTCCGGACGCGCAGGCTCAGCGGCCATGGCTCACGGGTCCAGCCGCTCCGCGGCATGTGGGATCTTCCCGGACCGGGGCACGAACCCGTGTCCCCTGCATCGGCAGGCGGACTCTCAACCACTGCGCCACCAGGGAAGCCCCAGTCCACCTCTTGATGCTCTCTAGGAGCCCCATTAAGACTCACTTCATTAGCATAATTGAAATGGTGGAAAGGAGCTCTTTGTCAAGAACCAGAGGCAAAGACCAAACATGTATTTCCTATTATACCATACCCACAAATACCTCCTTTCCAACTGCAGCTTGAAACAAGCCTAGGCTATGGGAGAGGAGAAACTTTTAAAGAAAATTTGGAGTTTCAATTATTCAACTAAAATGGACATTTTTACTACTGAAATGACATTTTTCTCCTATCTAGAGTGACCGGAGTACTTTTTATTATTAAAAATTAAGTAGAAACAGGTGTGAGTCCTGCCTGAGGTATCATGCCAGGAGTGGAGAAGGGTTCCAGGCAGTGGGTTTGTGTGAGCAGGAGAAAGCGATCATGAAGCTGTGTTTTTGTTTTACCCTATGAAGTACCTCCCTTTCAACACAACTGTTTCATTTGCTGATGCTGCACGTGTAGACAGGCCTATAAGTGTATGCAGGCAGGCACACAACACACACACACACACACACACACACACACACACACGCACCTTTCTACCATTTAGGATCTACAGTTGAACTCATCTACTCCAAGAAATCATTCCTGGTTAGCACAACTCACACAGCTCTCCCTCTTGGAATTTCTATAATTCCTCTTTTTCAAACCCTATAATCTAACACTTATGTATGTGAACCAACCATACATCTCCATTGACCTTCTCTTGTTTCATTTATGTGTTTTTGCTTCTCATTCTTATAGTAAGCCTCTCACCAGAAACCAGTGTGTTTTACTTTGGGGTATGTCTCATATATTCCTCCATTGTCACTTAATAAAGGCTGCATGATTGATTAATCAGATACGTCCAAATTTCATGGTAACCTCAAAGGTTGGCTAAATATCCAGTTTAGTCTAAAACCTAAAGCTAAATCTTTCTGCCTCCTGATGGAAATGCTGGCCACCTCGACTCGGCTTTCCAGTTTTTTTTGGTTGGTCAATGAACTGTTGAACAGAGTGTGCTAATGAAATAACTAATCTTCATGTGATATTTTATTGCTGATGAAGGTTAAAATACCAGTGAGGGTGATTTGGTACGTGACATCAGTCCTGTTCAGGCACTGCACTGGGAAGACAGCTTTGGTTAACTTTCATGTTACTCTATAGTTTGTTTTACCTCATAGTCACCAGTAGGCTTGAGTTCTTGGATTAATAACATTCAGCTTTTTGCTAATAAAATTTTCTGTAGAACTAGGAGAATTTCCCAGACAGCTGGAAGTGTATTTTGAGACCAGCCTCTCTCAGAATTGCTTTTACGAGCAGGGGATGCATTTCATCAGGCCCCCACCCTCTTTGTTAGCACCTCTTTTTCACTTGCTCCTGGATGATGAAGGAAATTAGTCTTATGTTATTAATCCTCCCATCCACCATGGGGGCTGACAGTGTGTTTGAATACTCAAAGGCATGAGACTTCTCAAAAGCATTTCAGGGCTCCAAAGAGGCTTATCAGTCCATGAAGTCTTGATGTCTCTGTGAGTGGAAAAGATGAATCATATATGTGCATTGAACAGATGAAACTCTATGGTGTCTCTGCAGGTGATACAGGCTTGCCATTCTTGTCCCAAAGCAATCGAAGTTGTCGTCAATGCCTATGAACATATCAGGTGGAACGTAAAGTGGAAAAGAGCTATCCCTGATGATGACTTGGAGGTAAAGCATCAATTCACTTCCTGTGGGTTTTGCTCTAAAATACTTCCATACTGCAATGGAAGTGCAGAAAATTCTAATTCAAAAAATGGGTTTTGAGAATGCTTTTAAGAATTTGAGGATGCTACTCAAATACAACAAGACAAAGGGTTATAAAATGCAGGTGTGAGAATAAATAAATAAATAAATAAGTAGGTAGTGCTTAGGAGCATCTTGGGAGTTTCTCCATCTAAGGGCAAGTTGAACAATTATATAAAGGTGACAGTTTTACTTTCTTCTCATCAATTGAGATGAATTTAATAATAATAAGAAGAAGAATATTTGGGATTGCTCATATAGCATTTTTATCAGAAGATTAAATTGTTTTGTGTAGATTATGTCACTCACTTTAAAAAATTGCTTTATTATTATTTATATAGATTAATTAATATCAATAATTATATAGATTAATTAATTATATAGATTATTTCATTCACTTTTAAATAACCTGAAGTCTGTAATAGGCAGGTAACAGAGTATTAACAACTTTGTGATGAGTCATGCAGAAAGCCATTGGCAAAGCTGACTCCTCATGCTGCATATGGACTTTGCTGCCTTTGTGAACCAGCCCTTCCACTTAGCCTCGTGTTCTTGGTTTTAGCTGTCACAGGCTGTCCCCAGCACGGGAGAGATGTTGGGCACAGGGTACAAAGCTCACTGGGCCTAGAGGCTAATGGCTTAGGTGCAATCTTATTCTGCTACTTATTAGCTATCTTAGCTTTAAAAAGTTACTTAACCTGCCTTAGCTTCATTATTAATGTTTAATTTTGCCTCCCCATCAGAGACCGTGGAAAGCTGCCATTATGTATAAAGTAGGGACTAAACACATCACTATTGATTTCTATTGATTTAAACTTTGAGGGTTTTCTGACTTTAACATGTCTTGCCTTCCTTTTCAGAGATACTGGGATTTTTACCACTCTCTCTTCACTGTGTGCAGTAACTCTCCAAGGACTCTCATGCATTTATCAAGATGTGCCATTCGAAGAACGTTACACAGCAGATGTCACAGAGTAATTCCTTTGCTTTCCCTCCCATTGTCATTGAAAAAGTATTTGCTTTTAGAGCCAGAGGGAATCATTTATTAAGCCTTATGAGACAGAAGATCCCAATCCTAGATGTTTAAGTGGACTCGCTGAGTAGACACAGTTTGCATAAATAAAATGGTACTTGGGTTGATTATAACACTTCAGGGATTTAAAAACACTTTACAAACACTATGTCATTAATCCTAAGTATCACGGTGAGGGGAAATAAACAAGAGGTAAAGTTAAGGTAGTCTCAAAAACAAGAGCGTATCCAGAAGGTCCTGACATATAATAATAATTAATATGTATAGTGCTCTTACTTGGTGCCTGCTATAATTTTGTAAGATTTTTCATATGTTATCTCAGTTGAAATGGGACCCAGGTTTTCTTACAACCAATTTTATTCTCTCCCTTATCAGTAACAAGTCTACATTACCGTTCAGTTGGCAAAATGCTAGGCTCTAGGATGGGCCTCTTAATCTTGGGTGTCCTCCACCCACTCCCACTTAGCAGAAATTACTATGGCTAGTTTTGCAAACTCCTTTCCATATACTAAGCTCCTCAACTGACTTTTAGTGAAGAAAGCACGAGCATACTCAAAACAAAGAAACCTTTGAGTCAAATTAGAAATGAAGAACAAAGATCAGTCCACTTGAAAGTCAAAATGGACATTTTAACACACTCTCATTGAACCAAAGACTGGAGATGCAAAGATGAGTCCGAAGCGAGGACTCCTTGCCTCCAGGATCTCACCATTTAGCAGAGGATCCGGACATATAAGCAGGGAACTGCATTGTCAAATGTCAGGGTCAAGAGTAGAGGTGCAGATTCATTCTTAGTGCTTGCCTTTCAAAGTCATGTTTCTGACATGAAGTGTGGTTTTCTTTGAAGCATGATGATAAAGAGTGAAGGGATTGTGTGTAGTAGAGAGATCTCCGGCTGCTATGAGTGTAAGTGTAAATGGATTCACTTTAAGTTTCCAGGCACATGCACTTATTTTTATTTTAGAATGATTTCGTGCGTAGTGCTTTCCCAGACTCTCTGGGGAAAATATTGCACACTCAATGGCTCCCATGTGTGTGTGACAAGGAAGTTTAGGAAAATATGTGCAAGGAAACGTGTGAAGGGAAAGACTTAGGTTGATTACTTTGGTCTTTTTATGTAACAGACTGACATTTCAGAGCATTTTAGCTAGAAGATAAGGGGCACTTTGCTGGCGATGGCCAGCTGCAGAAGGCACATGGAAAGACTTTTTGAAAATGGTAAAAGTTTGAGAAACTTGGAAAGACTAGTGTGTTAATCAGGTTTGTTATCAGTTTGCAGAAAGAGAAACGTAGATGATTAACCTCTAGACCTCATGGTTTATGAGGCCAACTTCGCTTCACTTTTTGTTCTTGCTAATCACTTTTAGATAAGCTCATTGACTCTTAGCATTGCCTTTTAGAGGTTACAGCAGAAGTAATTAAGCACAAACAAATCTATTTGCCGGTTATGAGCAGGGTTTTTTTGTTGTTGTTGTTGTTTTTGTGGTGTGTGTGTGGTTCTCCATCTTGTTTAACCTTAGATGCTTGAGTTTGGAGTAGAGATGATGTCAAATATTCTACTAACCTGACACCTAGACTCTGCTTCGCATACTGGGATTTGCATATTCCTGGTGCTGTGTAGGAAAAATCTTAAGTGCATACAGTAATCTTTCTGAAGTATCAGTTCTACTCAGATATTTTGGGAGAAATATTTTGTACTAAAGTAAGATCTGTATTATGGACTAGAATACTGTATTTGTATGAACTATTCATATAAAATATGATCCTTCAAAAAACAGTTTGCTTGCAGCAAGTGGTGTTAGAACACATTCTAGAATGCCAGGCAGAGGTGCTGGGAGAGGATGTTCCTTGCATGGAGAAGTAACGTATCTCAGTTGGCCTGCTGTGCTTAAACATTCTGTGTTAATCTAGCATATGATACAGGACTACTTGCTTTGAATGGTTTATTTGTGGATTTAAAGTTATTTCTCCTCATCTTTGAACTTTCATTTAGAGGACTTAAATAAAGCTCTTCTCTTTCCTTTCATCTTTGTGAGTTATTTGCCAATAAGACTTTTTCCTAGCTGACTTTTCAGCAGTTAGACTGAAGAACTCTACATGATTCATTGCTTTATTCAACATGGGGAAAGAAAAAGAGAAGGAGGAAATGTGCCTGTAAATAAATAATACTTTCAAAAGAAAGTAAAGGGTAAACACAAATAAAACACAGGCTATTGCTATAGGAACACGAGTGTTTTAATAATAATAAATTGCACTGAATCATACTCTTCCATCTGTCACCATCTCTGTCCTCCTGGGTTTCTAATTCTTTTCATTCTCACCATTCTCATCATTCATTCTCTCCATGGGCAGGAGAAACAGGAAATTATATCCTCATGATACCATTGTTACTTTTTGTAAATAGTCACTTAATGACTGTAGGTTACATGGGAAGAAGAATCCTTGGTATGAGGGAAAGACCACCCATCCAGTTTTCTCCCTTCTCAGAAGGTAGACACACTTGAGTTCTATTTTTTTAATCACTTAGTGTTACACTGTCACTTGTGTCCTTCCATCCTGAATCCAGCGGCTTCTAATAAAAGACACAGCAGTAAAAAGCTGATTGTAACGATGAGAAAAGTAACAAACCGTTTGCAGTGGCTTATCCATGTTGGAAAAAACAGCTGAGCCTTATATTTTTGATACTCATCTGATTGTTTATGAAGAACTCTTGAAGTTTTAAACGGCACACTTTCAAAACTTTTTTGAAAAATCCAATTACTCACTTATTTTCTTTGAAACACAGACACCATAGCTAATACATGGAAGGAATTCATTGTCACTTCCTTTGGAGTATAAACAGATTCATTACAGTTAGATGTTAAGAATTTTGGCTCTGGTGCCTGTCTATCCGCGTTTATATCTGACTCTCATCCTTATTTGACCCATTATCTAGAGAAAATGACATGCTTGCTCCATGCCTCAATTTCCTCATTTGGGGAATGATAATGGTACCTACTTCATAAAACTTTTATATGATTGTTTTGAGGTGCAGGGGAGGAAAAAGTTTTACTTGACTCTTTTAGGGTCCTTGGCTGGGTCAAAGAGAGATTAACAGGAGGAAAGCCTACAAATTTACTTAATATAAGTTTCACATGACATGGGAGCCTTCATAAGGAAATGAAGACCCTGAAGAAACAGACTTGAGTATTTTTATGCTAGGTTTGATGATGAGTGGACAGTTGTGTAGCAATATGATAGGTTAAGGAGTATGAGGTCAGTGTGGTAAACTGGGGGAAACTGGGACCTATTCGTTAGGATTCTTCTTGGTGTCCCTTTGTCTTAGAAGATAAGGGTGCTCCTTTCCTCCAGATTTAGGGAGGGTTTTATGATTTGTTTCAGGGAAGAAGGGGAGGGGATGGTCAGAGTGATCTTCCTGCTTCTGCTGTTTTCTTAAACTCCTTCAGCTTAAATTAGTCACTATGCCAAGGTGCTATGTATGGGAATAGTGCGTCTGGAGCCCCATCAGAGGGTTAAATTGTTAGTACATTAAAGCACACAGAACAGAGCATGACATTCAGTAAGTGTTTTGATATTGTTATTGTCTTTCTTATTGTCATAATCATTATTATTTAGGGAGAGCTTTCTACCAGTGAATAATATTTTCTTAGAGTGAAGCTACAGCTGAAGGTGATGTGTGGTAGATTTCTGTTCACTTTGGGAAATACTTTTTGAGCTTCTTCTATGTGCCAGCCACTTTGCTGGCTGCTGGGAATCAAAGGGGGAACAAGGCAAACCAGGTCCCTGACCTTCCTGGGCTTTTTTGAGGTGGAGGATGGAGACGGAAATAACGTTGATGTGGAGGATTAGCAAAGAGGCAAATTGATTAATTTGTGAAACTTTGCCCTTTTGTAAGTGGGTTTATCAAGGATGCAATCCCTCCTTTTACTATTTAATGAAAGCTGTGGAGTCACTTGAAAATGTATCCTGTGGATAAAGAGCGTTGATCAGCTGTTTCCATCTTCATGGAGGGAAGAGTAGGTGAAGGTTAACTTTGTAGCAGGAGGAGTATAGATTGGCAATGAGAGTCCCAGCAGTGAGGGTTACTGCATATCAGAATGAATGAACAGGGAGGATTGGAGGATTTCATTTAATTATTCTTTCACTTTCAAGAATTTATTCAGTACTAATATGTGTGTGGTTCTGTGCAAAATGTGGAAGGAAGAGGGGAGTGTTGGTACCAATTCACTGCAAGATTCACTTTCAGTAGCTCAAAGTTTTTGTTTGTTTTTTACTATGTAGTAAGAATAAAAGGTATACAGTGGAAAACACAGGAAGAACACTCTTTGACATAAATCACAGCAAGATCCTTTTTGACCCACCTCCTAGAGAAATGGAAATAAAAAGAAAAATAAACAAATGGGACCTAATGAAACTTAAAAGCTTTTGCACAGCAAAGGAAACCATAAACAAGACGAAAAGACAACCTTCAGAATGGGAGAAAATATTTGCAAATGAAGCAACTGACAAAGGATTAATCT
>NC_041218.1:60449671-60449984 GCF_002837175.3 Physeter macrocephalus
GATAAAGAAGATGTGGCTCATATATACAATGGAATATTACTCAGCCATAAAAAGAAACGAAATTGAGTTATTTGTAGTGATGTGGATGGACCTAGAGTCTGTCATACAGAGTGAAGTAAGTCAGAAAGAGAAAAACAAATACCGTATGCTAACATATATATGGAATCTAAAAAAAAAATGGTTCTGATGAACCTAGAGGTAGACAGGAATAAAGATGCAGATGTAGAGAATGGACTTGAGGACACAGGGAGGGGGAAGAGTAAGCTGGGACGAAGTGAGAGAGTGGCATGGACATATATACACTACAAAATGT
>NC_041218.1:60450040-60538676 GCF_002837175.3 Physeter macrocephalus
AGATGCAAGAGGGAGGGGATATGGGGATATATGTATACGTATAACTGATTCATTTTGTTCTACAGCAGAAACTAACACAACATTGTAAAGCAATCATACTCCAATAAAGATGTTTAAAAAAAAAGGTATACAGTGGGTTTTTAAAATTAGATGCTATCTAACTGAGCTATTTTTGTCAGCCTGCCATAAAATGGTTGATTAGAAATGATTTTCAAAATTTATATTTCATTGATAAATTGCCTTCTTCCTGTGTTTGCTCACACTTGTCACTGATGAGAATCAGTGCATGAAATATGCAAAAACATCCTTCAAGAGGCAGTTGATTATTTTCTTTCTTTTCTTATTTTTTCCTTTTTCTTTCTTTTTTTTAAAATTTTAGTGACATTAAGTAGATTAGGTGTGCTGAAATTTCTTCTTTAGTAATTGGTTTTCTCAGATAGAGGTATGCCTCAATGACATTGTATAACAACTATGCAAATATATGCTAATCCAGCCAAGGAAATATAATAATGATGCTACCTTGTACTTTTTAAATTAAAGACACCAGTGGATTCGTCCTTAGTGCTTAATCAAGCACAGAAGAATTGACAAAACAGAACTATCATCGTGGGGCGTTTAAGGTGATTTTGAAGTAGAAGTTAAGTACCAGGGGTCTTCCTAAGGTCCAGGAGCCCAGACATTGCCCAGAGTCACAAGGGAAGATGTTTATTCACTGCCCCATATCAGATTTCAGGGAACCTGAACCTGCTTAATTGAGAAGAGGTGGGAACCAATGGAGATTATAATCAATTTAATTCGGGAAGAAAGACAAAAAATCATAGCTGCCTTTCAAAACACAAACTCTCTCTCTCCCCTGTTCAGGGTCCTGGCAGGATGACTTTCATGGGCTGCATCAGCCGAACTCCTTTCCTCTGGCTTCTTGGTGGGTTCAGTGGGAAAATCAGCAGGAGACTGAAGAGCAGGAGGAGACAGAGATGGGGACACTTACAGGCTCCTTCCCTGCTGAGCCTTCTCTTGATGGTGGCTGAATTCCTTCCTCAAGGCCACAGCTCCTGTTATGAGCCCTTCTCCTAAGCTACTGTTCTCCACTTTTTCCCTTCAGACCTAGGGTAGTCAAGGCTTCCTCTTGTTGCCTCTGTCCCAGGTGCTTCATCATTCCTTGCTATCTACATTTCTATAAATATTCCTTGATGAAATTCTCTTCAATCACCCCTATCGAGTACGCAGTTTATTTCCTATAGGGATCTTGACAAATGCACAAACACACATAAGACTGTGATAAGTCAGTGAGAGCTCAGTTGGTGGTCATAGTAAGTGCTGTCAATGTTGAGGGAAGAGAGGGGTCACTGTGGACCAGTGGTCAGGCAGGTGGACTTGAGCTGTGAACTGAAGAAGGGTAGGGTTGGGTAATAATTTGAGTAAAAGTAGGACAGCGGAAGGGGTGGAGTTTAAGGTGAGTAGCCTCAGTGAAGGGTTAACGCTATAACATACAATGAGCATTCACCGTCACCGATTAGACAAGTTTGACACAAGTAGAAGATGAACATTTGTTGTAGAGAGTAGAGAATAAGCTTGGCAGGGCTGGGTGAGATCAAATTATGAAACATCTTGAACCATGGGGAAGCAGCATGGGAAACCAATGGAATATTATTATTACCATAATTATTCTTTTGCAACCCTATAACTTTTATAGTAATAATAATTATGATACAACTACATAACATTTATAGGATATGATTTTCAGAGCATCTTATGAGGCTTAATGCAGATAACTGCCTTTACCATTAACCTCAACTCTCCTTCCATGCTAAAAAAATATATATACAATTCTGAAGATTTAGATGTGAAAACAATCTAAACAAAACATTAATAATCCCTTTTCTTCCCATGTAAAACACTCCAATCAAATGGAATAATTTACTTGAGCAAAAAGGAATGATAGCCTTGCATTTTTTAATATCAAAAAGCTAAAGAATTTATTTAATTGCATGAAAGAAAAAAGAGGAAACCTTTCTTCCAGGGCAAAAGAGGATGAAGGGACAGAGGCAACATTTGGAGTTCGAGCGCTGTTTATAATTCTCGCCACAGCAGTGTTCAAGTGATAAATTGTTTACAGAAGCATTGACATAATTACAGTCCTTCAGGAGCCCCAGAACTCCCAGTATTGCTGAAGTCAGAGGGACAATGAAAGGCCTCTTCTTAGGATGATCCATCAGAGAAAAGCTTAGGCAGCAGCGTTGTTTCTAAGTAACTTTGGCTGGTTCTATGATAAAGATACATACAAAGAAACTGCAAAGCTTTGCTCCTGTGCATTAACAATACAGTGTGACACAGGGCGGAAAAATCTGAATTTTGGAATTCAGTAGTTGGGTTTTAATCTTGATTGTGCCACTTAATAACTGTGTGAACTTGGGCCAGTTTCTTAACCCACGTGTCAATTTCTTTATTTGGATAGTAGTTATTAACTACCTGATTTGGGAACTAAATGAAATGATGCATGTAAAGCATCTGAAGTGTCTTGTGTATAGTTGAACCTTAATAAATGCTCAGATAGTACATGCGTCTGCTGGGTGGGAGACATTGTGTGGAATACGTCTGAGGACATATAGAGTTTCTAAGACATGCATGGCATGGACCACGGGCTTTTTATTGCATTTTAACTGCAATGATTTTTTCCTGTGGTACAAACTCTCTGAGGCAAACTGTTCCAGGCTGACTTCGTTAATGGTTCTCTGCTCTTGGCAGTTTGGCCTGAAGGAGGCAGTGTAGGAGAGTTTTCTCCCTGCCATGAATCAGAGCAGTGGAACTACCAGCAGCTCTCAATTCTAAAAATAAATTCAAAATGACTTGAACACTTAAATACAAGACATGACACCATAAAACTCCTAGGAGAGAACATAGGCAAAATATTCTCTGACGTAAATTGTAGCAATGTGATCTTAGGTCAGTCTCACAAAATGAAAGAAATAAAAGTAAAAATAAACAAATGGGACCTAATCAAATTTATAAACTTTTGTACAGCAAAGGAAACCATAAACAAAACAAAAAGACAACCTACAGACTGGGAGAAAATATTTATAAATGATGCAACCAACAAGGGATTAGTTTCCAAAATATACAAACAGCTCGATATCAAAAAAAAAAAAACAAAACCCAATCAAAAAATGGACAGAAGACCTAAATAGACATTTCTCCAACGAAGACATAACAGATGGCCAGCAGGCACATGAAAAGATGGTCAACGTTGCTAATTATTAGAGAAATGCAAATCAAAACTATGATGAGGTAACACTTCACACCAGTCAGAATGGCCATCATCAAAAAGACTACAAATAATAAACGCTGGAGAGGGTGTGGAGAAAAGGGAACCCTCCTACACTGTTGTTGGGAATGTAAATTGGTGCAGCCACTATGGAGAACAGTGTGGAGGTTCCTTAAAAAACTAAAAATAGAGTTACCATACTATCCAGCAATCCTACTCCTGGGCATATATCCAGAGAAAACTCTATTTTGAAAAGATACATGCCCACCAATGTTCAGAGCAGCACTATTTACAGTAGCCAAGATATGGAAGCAACCTAGGTGTCCGTCGACAGACGAATGGATAAAGAAGATGTGGTACACACACACACATACACACACACACACACACACACACACACACACACACACACACACACACACACAGGAATACTACTCAGCCATGAAAAAGAATGAAATAATGCCATTTGCAGCAATATGGATGGACCTAGAGATTACCATACTAAGTGAAGTAAATCAGATAGAAAAAGACAAATACCACATGATATCACTTATATGTGGAATCTTAAAAAATGCTACAAATGAACATATTTACAAAACAGAAATGGACTCACAGACATAGAAAACGAACTTATGGTTACCAAATTGGAAAGGTAAGGAGGGATAAATTAGGAGTTTGGAATTAGCAGATACACACTACTATATATAAAATATATAAACAACAAGGTCCTACTGTGTAGCACAAGGAACTATATTCAATATCTTGCAATAAACTATAATATAAAAGAATCTGAAAAAGAATATATTTATGTGAATAACTGAATCACTTTCCTCTCTACCAGAAACTAACACAACATTATAAATCAACTGTACTTCAATTTAAAAAAAGTAAAATTAAAAAAATGCAGCTCTGAAGAAAACTAAACCGGAAAGCTCAAGGAAGACAAAAAGGTCTGTGGCAACTTTCATTAATCTCCTGGTTACAGTTTCAAACAAACCTGCTCTGCCCTTCATAGGAGAGAGATCTGGGAATCAGGAAGAGGTCTTAGAACCACAGTTTCTATCCTGTGTTTACATAATCTGGAAGAAAAATAAAATTGCAGTTAGTTTCTCTCTGTGTAGCAAAGAAATGGACAGTTTCATTAGTAATTCCATTCATTTGATTTCATTTCTTTCTGTCCTACTTCCCTTTCTCTCTTTCTCCCTTCCTCTCTTCTTCTCCCTTCCCTTCTTATCTCTCTTCCTCATTTTTGAGTGTATTTTTTGCCCCTGCTTGGCCAGGATCTTAGTGTGAGCCATGCAGAGGCCATGCTGGTGTATTCCTAGGGACTGTCAACCACTGATGAGACCAGTGTCTTCTGTAACTTTGCTTTGGATGCATGAAAGTGACACATAAGTCATCCAGAAACGGACAATTTGTACTTCTTTCTCACTCTCTAATTCTTTGATTTTTTTGTGCCCATTCTGAAAGCCACAATTATGGAAGAATTTGTTTTCTTTTTAACAATAGATTACAGGTTAGAGATCAGGGTCAAGCTAGAAGCAAAAACTACCAGAGAGGTAATGAGAAAATTTCTAAAACGAGACCTGCACAATTCTGGTCCGTCTGCCCTGGCAATGCCAGAGAGGGGGCCTGATCACCCAATCTGGGTTCCTAGCATCCCACGTATTGCTGCACTATCAGACAACTCTACCAGTGAGGTCTCAAGATACTCTCTTTTGGAAAAGCACAGGAGTTGATTCTGGAGATCATGTACCCGAATTGCTGGCCACACAGACTAACAAACCAAGTCATCCACACTGGATTAGAATTCCTCTCTGCCACCCACTCCCTCTGAGACAATTTCTCTCTTTGTAACTAGGGGCAGTAATTACCTCATTGTAGAGTTGATGGGAAAGTAAATAAAATGATCATGTTTAGTACAATGCCAGGCACATGGTTAACTTTTTTTTTTTAATTTATTTATTTTATTTATTTTTATTTTTGTCTGTGTTGGGTCTTCATTGCTGCACGCAGGCTTTCTCTAGTTGCAGTGAGCAGGGGCTACTCTTCGTTGCAGTGCGCAGGCTTCTCATTGCGGTGGCTTCTCTTGTTGTGGAGCACGGGCTCTAGGCACGTGGGCTTCAGTAGTTGCAGCACGCAGCCTCAGTAGTTGTGGCTCACGGGCTCTAGAGCACAGGCTCAGTAGTTGTTGCTCCATGGCATGTGGGATCTTCCCGCACCAGGGCTTGAACGCATGTCGGCGGGCGGATTCTTAACCTCTGCGCCACCAGGGAAGCCCACAGGTTAACTTTTAAGAAATGGTGATTATTATTATAATCATACCCTACTTGCCTTTTCCAGCTGAATTCTAGATGTTTATAAGTAACTCGTAGACCCCACACATGCTGGAAAAGTTTAGACACACACACACACACACACACACACACACACACATCTGGCAAACAGAAATGAGTAGAATCTATGAATATATCTATTCAAGAATATGCCATCAGTATGGGTTGCAGCCCACAGGAGGAAATCTGCCCATTTCTAAACACAGGACACAATAAATCAAGATAGGCCCTCTTGCAATGTGTTGATATTTGAGTTGGTTTTCAATAGTCCTTACATTTTTTTTTCCTGCCTTGGGACAGGGCTGACTAACTCATTGAACATGTTCTTCCTCTATATGTATAGTTTACCTTTCTTATTTAGATATTACATGGTGCTTAAGTCTGAGCTCTCTTGAGATGGCAAAAGTGTGGCGTATCACTTTTCACATCCGTGGCAGGCGATTCTAACCAATCAAGTTATTCTCTCCTGTTTAACCCAGACTCAGCCTCTGAATCCTCCTCAACATGGTGTGTAGACTGCCACTGGCAAGTGCTTGGAGTTGATAGACAAGGGGAAACTTTTTGTTATCTCTGGGTTCTATTCTCAAGGTTCTCACAGATTCATAGTCATACATTATGTAAATAAAACCTGGAAGAAGTAGAAAGCAGGTGATAATTACTGGCACAGGTTTGTTTGTTTTTTTTTCATTTGTGTGTGTGTGTGTGTGTGTGTGTGTATGTGTGTGTGTAAGTATAGAATTTATTCAACAAGTATTTGTTGAGCTGAATCCTGTACCAGGTGCTGGGGATTCAAAGGTGAATAATGGTAGTCAAAGTCCCAGACCTCATGGGGCACTTTATATTATTATTATTATTATTTTTAAACTTATTTATTTATTTATTTTTGGCCACGTTGGGTCTTTGTCGCTGCTCGCAGGCTTTCTCTAGTTGCAGCGAGCGGGGGCTACTCTTCATTGCTGTGCACTGGCTTCTCATTACAGTAGCTTCTCTTGTTGCGGAGCATGGGGCTCTAGGCGCGCAGGCTTCAGTAGTTGTGGCGTGCAGGCTCTAGAGTGCAGGCTGA
Source organism: Physeter macrocephalus (assembly GCF_002837175.3). Taxonomy (NCBI): domain Eukaryota; kingdom Metazoa; phylum Chordata; class Mammalia; order Artiodactyla; family Physeteridae; genus Physeter; species Physeter macrocephalus. The sequence continues at coordinate 60,456,702 of NC_041218.1, forward strand.
GTAGTTGTGGTGTGCGGGCTTCAGTAGTTGTGGCTCGTGGGCTCTAGAGCGCAGGCTCAGTAGTTGTGGCGCATGGACTTAGTTGCTCCGCGGCATGTGGTGTCTTCCCGGACCAGGGCTCGAACCCGTGTCCCCTGCATTGGCAGGTGGTTTCTTAACCACTGTGCCGCCAGGGAAGCCCTCATGGGGCACTTTAAGAAATACTTGTGCTCACTCCCCACTGACTCTTTTGGAAACCTTAGTAAGCTAATTAGGTTAAGTGCCTCATTCATCATACCATGTTGTATCATCAGCCTGCCTACTGTCTCCCCAACTAGGCTATAACCTTCTTAAAGGAAAGAACTGTAATCTCTTCAGTTTTTCAAAAGATTAAGGTAAAATTTACATATAGCAAATGCACAATCTTTAAATATATAATTGGATGAATTTTTATAAACATATCTACCTGTGTAATCAATACTCTAATCAAGATAAAGAGCACATGTATTACCCCAGAATGTTCCTTTCTGCTTCTTTTCAGTAAATCCTCACCTCCCAAAAGCAACACTGTGCTATTTCTATCACCAGAGGTTAGATTTACATGCTCTTGAACTTCATAGAAATAGAATTATATAGTATATGCTCTTTGTAGTCTGACTTCTTTCTCTCAACATAATATTTTGGAGATTCATCCATGTTTTTCCATGTATCAATAGTTTGTACCTCTTTATTAGTACAAAAGTACTTTATTGCTTAGTAATAATTCTATTGTATGAACATACCACAATATGTTTATCCATTCTCCTGTTGACAGACATTTGGGTTATTTCCAGTTTGGGGTAATGATGGATCATGGTTAATTATATGCATCAACTTGGTTAGACTATGGTACCCAGATATTTGGTCAAACACCAGTCTAGATGGTGCTGTGAAGGTGTTTTTTAGAAGTGATTAACATTTAAATCAGACTTTGAGTGTACTCAAACTCATTTTACTCCATATTATGGAGGCAGATTACTCTCCATAATATGTGTGGGCCTCATCCAGTCAGTTGAAGGCCTACAAGAAAAAGACCGAGGTCCTCAGAGGAAGGAGGGATCCTGCTTCCAGACTGCCTTCAGATTCAGGACTGAAACATTAACTCTTCTCTGGGTCTCCAGCCTGCCCTGCAGATTTCAGACTCGAGAGTCCCTATAATCACATGAGCCAATTCCTTAAAATAAATCTTTCTCTCTCTGTATATATACACATAGCCTAGTGGTTCTGTGTCTCTGGGGAACCTTGACTAACGCAATGGACAAACTTACTATAAACATTCTTGCTCAAGTCTTTTTGTGGACATGTTTCCATTTCCCTTGGGTAAATATCTAGGAGTGGAATCGAAAGGTCAGTCAGTGGGCATATATTTAACCTTATAAGAAAGTGCCAAACAGTTTTCCAAAGTGATGGACATTTTTTCACTCCCATCAGCAATATATGAGAGTTCTAGTTGCTGCACATTCTTGTCAACATTTAGTGGTGTCAGCCTTTTTAATTTTAGCTATTTCAATGGGTGTGCAGTGATATGTATTTGCAGTTTTAATTTGCATTTCTCTGAGAGCTAATCATGTTAAACAGCTTCTCACGTGCTTACTGGCTGTTTGTTTATCTTCTTTGGTGTACTGCCTGTTCAAATATTTTGCAATTTGTTCCTTTTGAATCCCAACTCCTAGCATTTAGTAGGAGTTAACATAACTATTGAATGAATGAAGAGAAGAATGTTACATTCTCTATCATCAGTGATTATTCTGAAATGATTATTAAATCTTTGTCTAGTTATTTATAATGCTCTAAAGTGCTTCAGTAATGCCTGACACATAGTCAGCAGCCAGCATTTGTCAGCTGCTAGTACCATCCCTATTTTATATGTGTGGAATTGGGGATCAGAAAAGTTATGTGACTTAACCAAGGTTACCTGGTTACTAACTGTCAAAATCGCTGCTCCACTCTGGGCTTCTCAAATTCTGTAATTTCACTTTTTGACTTTTTTTGTTATTAATAGCTTGAGCATTTAAATATTGGATTCACCATTGAATGTATTACTCCATTGATTCTTTTAACTATTACTTATGGCAAATCTAATATGGCAAAGATAATGGTGCTGATCATTTTACATGTTTTAACTCATTTAATTCTCACTACAACCCTATGACAAAAGTACTGCTGTGTTTATTTTAGACAATTAAACTGCAGTACAGAGAGGTTATGCAATTACCTAAGATCACATAGCTAATTAAGAGGTATAGGCAGGATTCGAGCTCAGTTGGTTCCATACCAATACCTATGTGATTTGTTTTGCTTCCTAACCACTATACTACACTGTTTGTTATGACAAGAATAATTTTGGACAAGTTGAATTTGAGGGGCTAATGAAACAGCAGGATGGAGAAGTCCAATAGAGTCATGACACTTAGGAGAGAGTTCCTGGTGGAGGTGGGGAGCAGGGGAAGGGGGAGAGGGTAGTGTGGTAAGACTGGGTGTTCAGTAAACTACAGTGCAAGACCATGCTAGGAAAGATGTGTTAGGAGTAGTTAAAGAAAGTGCTGGCTATATTCAAAGATGAAGACATTCCAACAGTTGATTTCAGAAAGTTCTATGGTGGCTCCCATTTTTTTATAGACCTACCTTGTCTACAAGAATGGGTCTATAATGATGATGTCTTTTGATCTGCAATAGTTTGTCCCTAAGATATTCCACAATATTTTGGCTGCTGTTTGTTGTTAGAGTCCAAGACAAGTGGACCTGTGTTGCCTGCCCACAGCGCCCAGGAGCCCAAGGTCATTCTGATAACCCCTTTTCTGTTTACTGGAAACCCCAAACACCCCCTCAGGGGTCCCTTAGGTCAGGCTGACTAATCCCTTCTTCTGCTCAGATTTCACTCTCCTGAAAAGGCCGTGTGAGGAGCAGGGAATGAGTCAGTCCCTTCAGGCTGGCAGTACCCAGGGCTGGAGCTAATCTGCATTATCTTAGCTCCCACAGGGTGAGTAATCATTCCGAGCCGGAAGATCTAACCCTGGAAAACAGGTGTAAGTATCCAAAGGAGACCTTTGTGACCATAATAGGAGGTTAGCTGAAACTCAGTCTATATTTACTCCTTGCAACAGAATATTTATTGGACCATGGTCTACAGGAACATTCAGGTTCCCTAAAAATTGATCTCTGCACCGATTATTTGGGCATCTCAGAAACAACAGGACTTGCACAGCAGGTCTGTGCCCAAGTCTTCCTCCTGACAGTCCAGAGAGGCAGTAGTTGGCAAGGAGTGACTAAGCCAGGCCCTGCCTACTGGGCTGCACACACAAACATGTTTTTGAAGCCCTGTATACGCTCAGCAGGGAACACGCTGTTCTCTCTGGGAGGTTGCCAGAAACTTATGAGAGAGTCAGATCAATGCCAAGAATAGACACCAAGGCTTCTCTCCTGTCTCAGAAGGGGACCCTGTGTGGTGTTGGGTGGCCACCACCCTTCCCGGATCCTCTAGCCTTCCAAACCAAGCCTACAAACTGTTTCCCTGCACTTCTCAACACCTTGGTTAGTTTTTTTAATTTTTTTTAACATCTTTTTTGGAGTATAATTTCTTTACAATGTTATGTTAGTTTCTGCTGTTTTTTAAATGATTGTTAGAGACCACTACATATCTTTGGGCCACCGTAATCATGCTATTCAAAGCCAAATGCAAATACATTCCTTGTACTTTCATTCATTTTGCATCTCATAGCCTCGGGCCCTGGACCTTAGATGCAGTGCCCGAGGAGAATAACCACCAACCTGTCCCATTTCATACAGGTACAGGCAGGGTTTTAGTTGCTGCCCTCCCAAGCTAGCCCTCTGATGTAGCTTTGGCAAGGAACACAAAGGTTACTTGAAATTCAACCAGTGCTGGTAAAGTGATAAGATAACGTTTACCTTCTCTCAGAGGTACTCTTCCCAAATCCTCAGTGTCTCCATTTGGCTCAGCTCTATAACCAAATATTTTAAAATAATTTTTTCCTCTGTAATTGGCAAGTGTCAATTTTTAAGTAAGTATTTGAAAGTGAGTTTTTCATATATCTCCTATATTTGTATAGGGTATAGCTTCTTGTTGGAGCACTGTTTGCATAGTTCTCTAAGTTTCTAAGATTCAGCTGCTTTTTGGTTTACGGAATGCCGATTAATCACGATACATTTACATGGTGTCAACTACCTGAAATGTAGGCATTCACCCAATTCATCCATCCATCCATCCATTCACTCATTCACCCACCCAATACTTTTTGAGTTTAAAGTCCCCGTAAGTAACTCACCAGCCTTATAAAGACACTGAAGTTGAGAACCTACAGTAATTAAGAGATGATAAATGTCACACAGATCCTTATTGCTTATTAAGCAACTGAAAACAGAAAAGCTCAGGGGAGAATGATCTGTGTGAAAGTTAAAGATTCTGCCATGGAGTGATTTCACCAACCATATGCAACTGCAAAATATAGAAAGCCAAGCTCAGGCAGGATATAAGCTCATTCTGTTCTTAGGAGCTGCTAATTGGTTTCACATGTATGTAGATGGAACCCTCCTGGGGCTAGATTCCAATATGGGGAGAGAAATGAGATAATTTCTCTGGAAGATACATCTGAGTCAGACAGAAGGAGATGTTATAACACTGGGCTGTGGTTATAATCAGTGTTGGTGTGAGGATGACACTGTTTAGGGAGATGTTGATAGTCAAAAAGAACTGAGTTTGAATGTCATTTCTCCACTTGCTAAGCATGACCTTGGCTATTCAGTCACATTATTTATTTATTCAATAAGTATTTATTGAGCCCTAGTGCCAAGCATGGTATCAGATGATGGAAATTCTCTTCCCCTCACAGCATAACACTGATTATTTTTTGAGCTTCACTCTAAGTCATACTAATACCTCTCATTCAGAATTGTGTGGAGTTCATATACATTGCATTTGTAATAAGATACTGAGTGGGACTTTTATTGTCTCAGAACTGGCAACTTGGCTCCAAACTTGGGGAAAATAGATGATAATTAGAGGACAAAGAGATGACTGAGATTTATTAAGAGGCAAATTCATTCTGCTGCCTCAGTTATCACTCTCTACTCATTAATCTAATCTTGAGGGAACTACTGAATTGTAATCTTCAGCTTCAGAAAGAGTTCCATGTCTTTTCCTTCCACCCTTGGAGGGTGCTCCTTCTAAAATAAACCAATGGGTTTCCCCGAGAGAATGATTTGTAGAGATTGGGGACAGGGGTGCTGGCAAGAAGTTGAGCCTGGAATCTCATTTTCCAGTTAGATACCTACTTATGTAATGAATGGATTTGCTAAACTGCACTTTGTGCCTATGTAAGCAATGGGAAAGAGAATTAGGGAAAAAACTCAGGGTAGAGAAAATGAGCAGTAGGGGAATAGGGCACATTTCCATTATCTGGCAGGAAAAAATGCATGAGACTTCTCTAGGTCAAGTGGATACCATGGAAATCTTGAATTATTGGGACCCCACTGTAATGTGTGACTAAGAAGAGACCCCAGCAGCAAAAGCTTGTAGAATGGATTATATAGGGATGGGAGCTGGGGGAGATTGGAAAAGGTCCACTGGAGCTAATTTCCCATGAGAGGTGGCAACTCAGTGAAGAGGCTGCAGAAGAGCCTTCCAGAGAATCATCAGGTGTCACCCAAGAGGTACAGATTTGGATGGTTGCCTTTGGAGAGGGCAGAGATCATGGTGGCAACCGGTAAGTAAAAACATTTCTGCTCCCTTTGAAAATTCTGTCTCCCTGTCTTCAACACAGCAAAGGGCTCAGAAGATGTGTGGGGTGGGGAAGGGGGGGAATCATCAAGAGATGCCCCCTCTCCTTGGAAGTGGATGGCACTGGAGTATATCTTTTACAACCTGAAAAGTTCAGAAAACTGGCATCTGCCAGAGACGCCATAAAGTCTTGGGAAGGGGAGATTCGATGGAGCATGTTTTAAAGCAGTGATTGAAGAAAAATAAAACCCTATGGAGTCTGAATCCTGCTGAGTTCACAATGTTCAGTAAACTGCTGACAAATTTGAAGTGCTTAGCAAACAGTCAGTGCTTCACAAATGGAAGATATCATTAATCCTAATCACCTAAAGAGAATAAATATTCAGAAAATCTCTACATGTTTGAATATCGAAGAGCAAGTAAGATGCTCAATTTGTATTTTTGCTTTAGGAGAAAGCATAATATGTTCATTATGTCTTCAAGTTTCTGTTTTCCTCATGAAGGGCTTCTCAGGATGTTTTCTGGGTTGTTTCACCACATTCCTTTTGCTATTTTAGGCATTTGCCTTCTTTGTCATTTCGTAGACCCTCTCAGGGAATGAGAAGATCATAAAGGTCATCTTTTCCCACCTCCAACTTAGTTGAAGATAAAATACTATTTAATTATTGAAAAAATACTTCAAGTTTTTAAAAACAAAGTATCTTGGGTAGGTGTGCAACAAAGCAATTTCTGCAGACTTAGTACACAAAGAGGAGACCGAGAGTCCTGATGTAGTGAAGCAGAAGGAAGAGGACACTGGGCTCAGCACAGAGGAGCCAGACAACTTCTCAGAAATGTGACAGCTCACGTGCTATTCAACACCACTTAGCGTCCATTTCCTCAGCTATTAAAATGGAGATTTTGACAAGGACCACACTGAATAATTGTGATGATTAAATGAGATGATTATGGAAAGCATGGAACACAGAGCTAGGCACAGCGATGCTCAAGAAATAGCTGTTTTCGGGCTTCCCTGGTGGCGCAGTGGTTGAGAATCTGCCTGCTAATGCGGGGGACACGGGTTCGAGCCCTGGTCTGGGAGGATCTCACATGCCGCGGAGCAACTAGGCCCGTGAGCCACAACTACTGAGCCTGCGCGTCTGGAGCCTAGAAGACACCCCTGGGAAGAAGAAATAATGAGTTGTTCAGAGGAGAGAGAGGCATTGGGGAGGGGAGTATTAGAAAAAATACACTGAACATTCACTTGCACATTCAGCCAACTAGAACTGGTGGTCATTTAAGTGGCATTATTAAGAAGAGCCACAGAAAATCATGACGACACTATTGGAGCAGAATGACATACTGATATTTTCATATTTATTTCATAATGTATTTATTTTAAGATTTTTTTGATGTGGACAATTTTTAAAGTTTTTATTGAATTTGTTACAATATTGCTTCTGTTTTATGTTTTGGTTTTTTTTTTTTTTTTTGGCCGCGAGGCATGTGGGATCTTAGCTCCCTGACCAGGGATCAAACCCGCAGCCCCTGCATTGGCAGGCAAAGTCTTAACCACTGTACCACCAGGGAAGTCTCTTTCATAATGCATTGATAACCTGGTATTAATACCTGTTGTTTATTTAAAAACTGTTCAGAATTCAGAAAAATTTTTTAAAATCATTGAAACTAAATACTTGGCAGATGTCACCTATAAAATGCATAAACATATAACATTAAATGAAACTTACATTTCAAAAATATAAATATTAAACATACATTACCATTCTAATTTGAATTAATAGCAGGGGAAATGCAATAAAAAAATACTTATACCAAATAAACTAACATTACAAAAAGTGAAAACAATAAATCCTGAAAATTGAAAATGAATTAAATTATTTGATTTTTTTTGCAGGTCTGATCTTAAGAACCATGTGTATCAATGGTGACATCTTTGATGGTGAGCCTAGTTTGGGGGCAAATTTTTCTAGCCACTAGGAATGATTTTTCATATTTTATACTAGCTGGAGGAATAGTTAAGAGATTAAATATAAACTAAATCCAAATTTCTTTCTCTCATCTTTTACCTACAAATAATCTTATCTTTATATGCTAATATTTTAGAAGTTTTTATTTTTCATTAAAGACTTCAATATTTTTATTGACAGTGAGCTGTAGTTTTTGTTACTAAGGCCCAATGGTCGATTTGCAAGATGCCTGGTTCTTAATTTCTGCTATGAAACAGCCTTTGTTCAAACAAACAAAACAAATCAATCAAACAGATAAGGAGTTTCCACCACTGAACACTGATTGTTTTTGCTATCAACCTGACCCCATTCGAAGTGCAGATATTTTGAGGGTAAGACTGAGTCTTTGTTCTTTATAATTCTCTTTTAGGGAGACTCTCCTTCTTTACATACTCAGGTTAATGCTAAAAATAATTTTAAAAAATACTTCTTTCAAGAAGTAGAACTAGAAAGAATTTGATCTGGGAAAATCTGTGTTAAGACCTCCAATCTTTTTCACTCACTAGCCCAGACACCTTGAGAAATCGTAAAACCTCCCTTTCAATGCTGGGTTTAACTCTCTAGGTACTTCTCAAGACATAAATAATTCAGATTTCAGATTTTTTAAATATAACAACACTGCAATCACTAATTTAAATCATCTTGCTCAGAAAATTTTCCTTCATTAAGCTACTTTAGTGTCTAAATTTCATTTTTAGAGTAAGTCCACATCAATTTAAGGCAGCTGTTTACAGGATATCCTTAAATACATGAATTCACCTCAGGTGTCCTCCCTTTAGTCATTAATGACTTGTTATAAATTGTTTATCAGCCGAGTAGTCAAGAATGGGACCCAGACCAAGCCTGTTGTTTTTCAAGGCTGAGCAGTGGACAGAGAACTGCATGCAGGAGGAAGATAATTCCTATTGGAGGGTCGGACCCGGGGGGGCGGGGGTGGGGGTCAGCAGATTGGCCCTGGAAAGCCTGGGGCTGCCTCAGAAAGACAAAGTGGGCTTAGAAGAAATGCTGATGCAGGCAGGGAAGCACCAGAGGGTGGACGGACACCTCCTCTCTAAACCTCAAACCACGTTTACACTGGGCACACTTTGTGGCAGAGCCCTTGTATTAAGCATTACTGAGAAAATGTATCTTAAAAAAGTGACAGTCCATGCTCTTAACAGCTTGAGGAAAGGAGAAAATCAGACCTAATACTGTTATTGACCCTCCCAAGTCTGCCTCCAACAGCCGTCCTCCTGCTCTGTGTCATTGGGGCCAACAAAACAAGACCCGATTTGGATCAGGAGCAAAGAAAAGCTTTTTACTCTTTGATCAAAGAAAGAAGAGGTGCAATCTTGCCTCTAGAACACATGCCCCCCGGGACAGGCCACGGTGGGTGGGTCTGCTTTACAGGGATCGCGTCAGCGGGGGAGGGGGCGGAGTTCTCAGAGGTGGGCGCAGCTGTGCTCGCTGCTTGAGATCACGAGTGCGGGGCGCAGCTTCTCTGCAGGCTGCCTGCCGCCGCCATCTTGAACTGCGGTACGCTGCACAGCGCTTCCGCACAGGACCCAGGAGCTGAGGTGTCCGCTGGCCATTTCTCGTGAGAAACTCTGGTATGAAGCGCCGAGTTTGAGGCCTCTGTACGTGAAACTAGACGAAGCGTGAAAGAGGAGGTTAGACCTTACCACGGAGATTCCATCTTATTTTTTTCTGGGACCCCAGTGGGCTTTGCCGGTGACAGTATGCACAAATGAAGTGAAGAAATGCACAAATTAATATAATCATAGGAAACATTCAGGAAAAATTAAGAGTAAATGAGGTTGGACAAGAAGTAATGAAATGATTAGTGAAGTATGGGTTTCTCTAGAGGGGAATATTTTGAGCCAGATTTTAAGAAGTTGGATGTGGTTAGCAAAAAGAAAATGTCTTTCTATACTGGGAGACTGCTTTATGCAAAGGTGTTATCTTAGCCTGGGTTCCTGAGAAAAGAGTCTGAGGTTAATCTCATGAGCACATGTTTTCTTGTGGAGTGCAGTCCTGGGGGAGCAAGAATGAGGCAAAAAGGAAGGCCAGAAAGTTTTAAAAATCATGTTAGGGAGATCTAGTTATAGGACATTCAGATGGTTGCTCAGTTATGCAGAACACCTCCAGAGAGACCTCATGAATTCCTAGCATCTCAGAACAGGCCTCCATGGAAAGAAGGGTGAAGAGGCTATCTACGGACTTCTTTCTGTATCCTGTTTCTCGCCTCTGGTTTGCTAGTGTTAATTTTCCCATCTTCCTTCCGGACAGCTGGTGGGATTGGACCACCAGCTACTGGAGTGGCTGTGGTTTCTGCCATGATAAAAGTGATGGAGGCCATATCGGAGCCTGGCCTTTTCTCCCCAGAATTTGCAGTGGAGGCTGAGATAACCAGTGTTAAATGGTGAATCTTCAAGGTTTTATAACTACTGGAATGGGATGAGCCAGTCAACCATTGCTGGCCTGCTCTCAATCAGGAATCAAGGCAAGCAGCACTCAGGTAGGGAACAGATGAGACCACGAGGATGTGAGGAGACTTAGGAGGTAGGTCTGGTACAGGGATGAAAACGGATGGTGAAAACCAAGCCTGTTTAGAGGGAGTGGGTCCTAGGCAAATGGGTAATTTAGTGTGTCATTAGGGTGACATTCCCTGAAGGGCCAAAAGCTAGAATTTCATAAGTTGATTTAAGTGAGTTTGAAACTTTTGCCCATTTTGTTTTGCTTATTATGGGTGATACTATGGTTTTAACTATTTAATAATCTTTTCAACTTTCTTCCTAAACTGCAGAGGCTGGAAAGCTAAAAGTAACACTTTTCAGACTCCAAAGCAGCTAGAGTTCTGGCTATGATTCAGGTTGTGCCAAAAAGATGCACTCGTGAAAAACTTGAATTCAGGACTGAAGGAAATGGGGCGAGAGGCCTAAGACGCAGTTGTAGCAGGGGCTGGGTGTGTAGTCAGCAGCCATAATCAGACTTCCTATCGTGGCCCTGCTCCCAGGTGGCCCAATTGTGTGGTGTAGCTTTGGAAATTTCTCAACCTCAAGACTGTTTCTCTTGGGCTTCCCTGGTGGCGCAGTGGTTGTGCGTCCGCCTGCCGGTGCAGGGGAACCGGGTTCGCGCCCCGGTCTGGGAGGATCCCACATGCCGCGGAGCGGCTGGGCCCGTGAGCCATGGCCGCTGAGCCTGCGCGTCCGGAGCCTGTGCTCCGCAACAGGAGAGGCCACAACAGAGGGAGGCTCGCATACCACAAAAAAAAAAAAGACTGTTTCTCAATCTGTAAGCCTTTTACTGCTCTATTAAAACAAAACAAAACGAAAACCTCTTTTGCTTAAACCAGCTAGAGGGGATACTATTCTGAGGAAACGACCATTGCCACTCTCATAATATTTTTTTAAAGCTTTGCCAGAGAAGTCTTTCCTCTCTTTATAAGGCCACTAGTCCCATCATGAAGACTCTACCCTCGTGACCTCATCTAACTCTAATTACCTCTCAAAGGTCCCATCTCCAAATACCATCACATTGATGGTTAGAGCTTCACCATATGTATTTGGGAGTGGGGACACAAATATTCCATCCATTACACATAGACAGAAAACGAGGGAGATCAATTCTGGCTCTTAGATACAATGCTGTTCAGGGTCCACAGTCATTAAATCTGATAGTCACTTTTAGCACATATTCTTATAGTCACTTTTAGCACATATTCTTATAGCTAATACCCATGAAGAAACACAGAACCCTGAATGTACCTGAATAAATTTGCCTTCTTGGGCGTCATCAAACATTAAGAGAACCTTAACAAAATGTGTACCATGTTAAGGAATTTATTGTTCAAAGATAAGGAAAGATGCAGTGTCTGTAGAGTGGTAATGCAAGGAGGAATTCCTGTCTTCCCTGCACACTCGGGAGGGGTAAACTTTAGGTCACTGCCTCAGCCTGTGTGCTCTGCATAACCTCTGATGTCCTTCTAGTAGACCTCGATCCCTTACTGTGGTTTATTGTGACCTCCTCTCCCCAACCCTGGTCCTACGTCGCCGGGGACTGAAAGGTCATTTTCAAGCAACTGCACACAAATGAGTAAAAAACTTGCCCCTAATTTCCATACTTTACCTAGAAGGTGTGCTGAAGGTAATAAACCCAGAAGCATTAAATAATTGGTCTGCATTTAAAGGGCTTCTGGCTAAAACCTCAAAGCCACACCTATCAAAATGCTCACAGAACAAAGCGGATTTCTGAGTCCATTTCTAAGGATTCTCTATCCTTAGAAGGCATTTGGGTTTATAATAAAAATGGTTTGGGGACTTCCCTGGCGGTCCAGTAGTTAAAACTGTGCTTCTACTGCAGGGGGCACAGGTTCGATCCCTGGTTGGGGAACTAAGATCCCACATGCCACGTGGCACGACCAAAAAAAAAATGTTTTTTTTTTCCAATAATATTAAGAGGAAAAATCACTTGTGACTAGTACTTGATTGAGAGTGAAGCTATGTAAAAGAAGCAAAAGTGACGTTTGTAGTAACTAATTATTCAAAATAGTTTTTATTAACATTCCAGGGAATGTTTTCCTCACAAAAACATTCTCACCCAAAGCAAGAATGATTTTTTGTAAAAATCTCAACCAAAGGTAAACTTCATATCATGCTGAAATTATTTATTTATTTTTAGACCTCTTTGATTTTTTTTTAATTAATTTATTTATGTATTTATTTATTTATGGCTGTGTTGGGTCTTCATTGCTGAGTTCAGGCTTTCTCTAGTTGTGGCGAGTGGAGGCTTCTCATTGTCGTGGCTTCTCTTGTTGCGGAGCACGGCCTCTAGGCACACAGGCTTCAGTAGTTGTGGCACGTGGGCTCAGTAGTTGTGGCTGTGGGCTCTAGAGCTCAGGCTCAGTAGTTGTGGCGCATGGGCTTAGTTGCTCTGCGGCATGTGGGATCTTCCCGGGCCAGGGATCGAACCCGTGTCCCTTGCATTGGCAGGCAGATTCTTAACCACTGCGCCACCAAGGAAGCCCCTTTGCTGAAATAATTTAAAAGATACGAATTGTTTTCTAGATCCTTGCTAATCAAAGTATCGCCCATGGACCAGAACCATTAGCACCATCTGGGAAATTGTTAGAAATTCAGTCTCTGGCCCTACGCAGACCTACTGAATTAGAATCTACATTTTAACAATATTCCCATGTGATTTGTAAGCACATTAGAGTTTTCAAAGCCCCATTCTTGATATTGTAAAATTTTTCATAAGGCCACTTGTTGAAATGATTCCATTTAGCATTTAAATATGTTATGGCAAATGTCCATTAAGGATCAGCAAATACTTATTTGTGTCCCTATCAATGCTGTTGTTATGTGGATTATTAGTCAATTTTTGTTGTTATCATAAGGAACTCTGCTTTTATCCAATGGTATTTCTTGAGCTTCCCAAAGTGAGAAATAGTCCCTATTTTTTCCTATTTGTTCTTGTAGCTAATTGTTTTAATCATCTTTTTTGTTGTTCCTTCAGGCTCCAGTGATGGGTTATCATTTAAGGATTCTCAAAAGCCTTCTGAAATACCCCCAAAGTTGTTTTGGCATACCCAGAGGCATTTTCTCTGTTCTTCCTTGCTTACAGAACCATGATTTGGTTCAGTGTCATGATGTTTTTAGACTTAGTCTAAGCAAATCATGAAGATCTTATTTATGTCCCTTTACCATGTACTGAATTTCCCATCTTCATTTTAACTAAGGGTGACTGAGATCTGACCAAAAAGGGATAAGTTGGAGGTTTATGGGAAAGTCTTTATTCCCTAAAAAAACAACAGAAATGAAAATGTAGCTCACTGGTCCCTGGTGTTGCTTCTTTTAACCTAAAAGACAGGATGCCTGCTGTTGTGAGAGTCATTTGAAACCATGAAGTGATAAAAATAAGGACAAAAAAGTCAATTTGCTGAGAATGGTGGAAAGGAAGAGTAGAAGGAGCCCAATTCCTAAGGACAAGATTGGATCAACACTCATGTCCTGAACTCTGTTTCAGAGTGTGGGTTATGGAAAAGCAAAACAAAGCAAAATGCAAAACAAAAACCACTCCTGCCTCCAAACCCTATCTACTTAAGATTTTGTTAGTGTACTGTGTTGCTGTTTGCTGCTGAAAGTATTCCTGACTGGTACAAATAAGGAGAACTTACTATAGTCAGGGAATTACTCTGTAAGTGCAAAAGGTTTTGGAATATATGGCTCATGGCACTATGTAGTGAGGCAACACAGAGGATTAGAAGAGCTGGATTCTGATATTGGCCTCTACACCTCTTAGCTGTGAGAAACTGCAACCTTGCTTTACAGAAACTTTGGCTCCGCTGTTTACAAGGTCAGTGTCAACTCCCAGTGCTTTCCTTTTCTGGCAAAAAAAAAAAAAAAAAAAAAAAAAAAAAGAAAAGAAAATGGGTTAGGTTCTGCAGATTTTTCTTTATGTAAGTATATGAGTTTTCATAAAACTTTCCAGAGAGTCAGATGTTTTCCTTGTTGTTGGTTGTTTCCTATAAATTAGGCCTTAATTACAGGATCTTCCCAGTAGCATATTTTTGATGAATATAGTGATTTTCTTTCTCTTTGGGGATGAAAGAGAAAAGTAGAGCTTTAAAAAGATTTTCTTTTAAAGTAACAGCCTTCTTTTCCAAGGTAAACAAAATTTTATGGTGAATCATGACCAATTTCCTCATATATTTTAAATAAAGGATTTTAAAAAGTCACATCTAGGTCTTGCAAGGAAAACAGGAACATTAAAAGAAAAGTATCGAATTAGCATTCCAAGTATTTTATGTCTGGTAGATTTTAGGTAAAATTTGCTGCTGACTTTTCAAACTGATAGGCTTTGATAGTCCCTAGATATCCACCAAATGGTTTTAATCCACCTAATGTTTTAAAAAATTTGTATTTGTTGCCAGCAATTCCTCTGTGTCTGTTCTATCTTACACTTCTCCCACACTTGCATTTGTTCCACCTCAGAAGTACTAGCACTCTCTTGGTGCCAAAGCTGCATTAGGGTGAGTGGTGAGGTCAGTGATGGTGGGTGTTATGGATTGAATTGTGTCCCCACAAAAGACATTGATGTCCTGGGCTTCCCTGGTGGCGCAGTGGTTGCGCGTCCGCCTGCCGATGCAGGGGAACCGGGTTCGCGCCCCGGTCTGGAAGGATCCCACATGCCGCGGAGCGGCTGGGCCCGTGAGCCATGGCCGCTGGGCCTGCGCGTCCGGAGCCTGTGCTCCGCAACGGGAGAGGCCACAACAGAGGGAGGCCCGCATACCACAAAAAAAAAAAAAAAAAAAAAAAAGACATTGATGTCCTAACCCCCATGATCTGTGAATGCCCCCTTATTTGGAAATAAGGTCTTTGTCAATGATCAATTTAATATAAGGTAATTAGGGTGGGTGGGTTTTGATCCAATATGACTGTGTCCTTATACAAAGGGGAAATGTGAACATAGAGACAGAGGGAAGCTAATGTGAAGATACAGAGATCATGCCATCTACAAGCCAAGGAACTCCCAAGGCTACCAGAAGCTAGGATTGAGGCATGGAACAAATTTCCCCTCGCATCCCTCAGAAAGAACCAACTTTTCTGACACCTTGATTTTTGACTTCTCGCTTTCAGGTCTGTGAGACAATCACTTTTTACTGCTTAAGCCACCCAGATTGTTGTACTTTCTTATAGCCATCCCTGGAAACTCATACAGTGGGGGGGGACCTTCACCATTCTGATAGAGGAGTTCCAGAGCAGTGCAGCATGGAACCCAGTGCTTAAAAAAGTTAAAGTCAAAGCATTTGTAGTATTTTTTAACATTTATCTTTAAAAAATATATTTGGTGGGAACTGAGCTAGAAAACAAATGAGTGACAGAAAACATCCTATACTCAAAATTTCAAAATCGTATCTTTCTTTTACTGAGTTTCCTTACTCCTTAACTGGTTTATTATCATATCACCCTGCAGAATATGTTTTTATGATATCCACCTCATTAGACCACCAGTCATTCCCTGAAATTTGAGTCTTTTTAAAGGTAAAAGTCAAAGGGTATTTATTTTAATATTTCTTTAACCCTAATTTCCCTAGACCTCTGCCACTTCTGCCTTTAACACATTTGAGTCTCGCCTAAACTCAAATTGGACCTCCACAACCTTGGCAAAACTCTTCTAGGAAAATCTATAACATTCCTTACTATCTGCTCCAGTGTATAACTTACTGTAAGAAAATTCTTTCTGGGCTCTCCTTGAAAACATATTTCAAAACAAATGTGTTTGTTCTTGCATTATCTTTAGTAAGAGATTAAAAACTATGTAATAAGATAAATCTATGTCCACTGGGGGGAAAAGTTTTAAGTTATTCCCTGGTCTTCACTAAATAACCATAGTTCCTCTAACTCTAAAGGTTTTAGCTTTGAACCTTTAGTCACTTGAATTTTTAGGCAGGGAGCCCTCATCAATTTCTCCATGTTAACATAAAAATCACCAAACTGGAAATGAATTATTAAGGCATCAAGTAAAAATAAGTAGTGTGCATGTTGAGAGGAAAGCTTCCCACAGTAAAATTTCTAGATAGAAGTTAAAGTCCCTGTATATGGAGCTCCTCAGATTAAAGGAGTATAGCAATTCTTTAATATTCCTTTTAGAAAGAAAGTACAAAGACACGGTGAAACTATTTAGCTTGCTACGTCAGCATTCCTTTGAGAAGAAAGAAAGAAAATATTATGTTTTGGGGAGTTCTTCAGTTTAGCTCTGCAAAGATTTTAAAATGTTTTGACTTTAAAAGGCACTTTTTCAGAACTATAAAACTGCCTGTCTCCTCTCCATACTATCCTGTACACAAATGCAGTGCTAATTTTTATAAAGTGTTACTTTGATCATACAGCTCCTTGGTCAAATTGATTATGGCTTCCTACAGTTTTTCAGATCATGTGTACACTTTTCAAGATCCTTGATAATCTGTACCCAACTTATCTATCCCAAATTTTATTTCACATTACCCCATCATAAAATTTATTTCCCTTGTTTTATTGCCTTTCTCTCCCTCTGTCAACTCTAACACATGTGGGTTTACGCACAAAATACTCACACACACACATACATACTCTGTATATATTCTGGCCTGGGACTTTTACTTACACTTTTCCTCTTTTCTGCTGTCTGCTTATATCTTTTCCTCCTAGCTATATCCTAAACTTCTTGAAAAGCTCCATTTCCTTCTAGGAAGCTCCTCTGATGAACTTTACCTACATTGTCCATCCATTTTCTTATTCCTGCTGCTTATTTAAATTTATGTTCTCTGGTTCTTGGTTAAATACCACTTCATAGTGCTTTCTAATTTTTGTTATGAACATACAGGCTGCGATAATTTTTTAAGCTTCCTTTGCATCTCTCACAGTCCTGGACACATGATGGAGCATAATAAACAAACATCTATTTCAATAGCTCCCTTTCCATCTCTCTGTAGAGAGCTGCAGCAATGACTCAATGCAAATCACCCATATATGAGGAATCTTACCTGGCAAAATGCTCACCAACTCCCTTCTCCTGGGTAGATGAAGGGAATCTGGCCCACTGGCAGCCACTGTAGCCATCACCATCCCTGTGGATCCAGGAGAAGAAATGGCCCTCCCCAGCTTTGTATCTACTTCCGCTATCTCCAAGTCTGAATTCTGTGAGACTCGTTCTCATGCAGTGATCAAAACTAAAATAGCAGTTCTTCAAATCCCTATTATTCTTTGTCATCCTTTGAGGCAAGACCCTCAATTTGTCATCTTCTGTGTTCTGACCTTTATAGTATTCACTTCCTTTGACAATATCATTTCTTTTCCAAACTCTTTTGTTGTGTCTTCTGGAACTCAGCCCTACACACTGGCTAACTGAACATTTCTTTACTTTGTTACGTTCATACAAACTTGACTTCTTCCACATCACTTCTCCTGAAGGTCTCCTAACACAGGTACGAGGGGGATAGAATGCAGGGGTACATGGTTCATGCCTTTCTTATGTCCCCTTGTCACAGCTCCCCCAAGCTTTCATGAAAAAGCCCTAAAACTTTGCAGCTTATATACCACTGTCCCCCTATTTTACTCTCTTCCATCAGTCTCTGGGGAACCTCCCTCTGTCCCTGTCATACTGGAACATGCTCCTTGTAGTCCTCTCCACGATAAATCTAACAACATGCTATCCAAAACAAGACTCATAATCTTCATTCCCATTCCTAGAACTTCCAGTGGTTCTATTCTGTTCCTTCTTATCTCAGAAATAGTGCCATCATTCAGTTGGGTGTATAAGCCAGAAGCCTGGGAATCATTCTTGATACTTTCTCTTCTCCAAGCATAGTCAATCTATTGGCCTGGCCAAAAAGTTCGTTCGTGTTTTTCCGTTAATATTATCGTCTTAAAAAATTTTTGGAGAACATATACTTTAAAAAAATTGAGATATAATAAGTTGTACATATTTAGAGTGTACAATTTGATCTGTAAAATATACATATATACTGTCATTACAATCAAGATATTGAATATTGCCATCATCCTCAACTATCCCTCATACTCTCCTGTCATCTCCTCCCTTCTGCCCCTTCTCCCACATCATCCCATCAAGCACTGATCTGCTTTCTCTCACTAAAGATTCGTTTGCATTTTCTAGAGTTTTATATTAATGGCATCATAAAATATATACTTCCTTTCTCTTTTTTTTAGGAGGGGGAACTATCTTCACTCAGAATAATTATTTTGCGATTTATTCTCGTTGTGTGTATCATTTCTTCATTTCTCTTTGTTGTTGAGTATCATTCCATTGTATGGATGTACCAAAATTTGTTCCATCCACTAGTTGACTGGCATTTCTGTTTGGATTAGGACTGCTGTTTGGGGAGATTATGGAAGAAAAACTTGCTGTAAATATTCACATACAATCTTTACATAAATTCATTGCTTTTTTTCTCTTGGATAGATAGGAGTGGGAAGGCTGGAACATGGGGTAGATGTATGTTTAACATTTTCCTAAATGCTTATGCATTTCCACCAGAGTTCCATTTGTTTTCCATTCTTGCCAACAAGTAGTATAGTTAGACTCTGCAATTTTAGTCATTCTGATATGTAGATAGCTGTGTCTTATGTTGTTAATTTGCACTTCCTAATGACTAATGATGTGTTGAGCATCTTTTCCTGAGAATATTTGCCACCACAAATGTTCTTTGATGAAGTGTCTAATCAAAATCGCCCCCTTTTTTTACTGGATTATATACTTTGTTATTATTGAGCTTTGAAAGCTTTTAATACATTTTGAATATGTCCTTCATCTGATATATAATATACAAATATTTTCTTCCAGTTTGTGGCTTATCTCTTTATTCTTTTAATAGTGTCTTTCAAAGAGCAGAAGTTTGTCCCTTTGATCATGTCCAATCTTTCATTTTTAAAACGAGTCATGCTTCTGTGGCATCTCTAAGAAATCTGTTCTAACCTAAAGACACAAGGATTTTTCTCCTAGATATTTTATAGTTTTAGGTTTACATTTAAGTCAGTATCAATTTGGAGTTAATTTTGGATATGTTGTGATTGAAATTTAACTTTTTGCATATGGATATTCAGTCGCACCAGCTCATTTGTTAAAAGACTATTAAATTGCCTTTGCAATTTTGTCAAAAATCAGTTGTCTAGATATGTGTGGGTTTATTTCTAAACTCCCTGTCTCATCAGCTGATTTGTCTATTTTTATGCCAAAACCACACGGTCTTGATTACTATAGTTTTATAATAAGTCTTAAAAGTCAGATACTGGTTAGTCCTTCAACTGTGTTCTCCTTTTTCAAATTTGTTTTGGCTATGCTAGGACCCTTGCATTTCTGTATGAATTATACTTGTCAATTTTCATTGAAAAGCCTACTGGGATTTTGGTTATGATTGCATTGAATCTACATATATATCAATTTGGGGAGAATTAAATTTTTTAAAATACTGAATCTTTTGATCTATAAACATGATATATATTTCCATTTATTTGGGTCATCTTTATTTTATCTCAGCAATGTTTTGCAGTTTTTCAGTGTGCAGATCCTGTACATCTTTTACCAAATTTATTCTGACGTAGTTTGTGTTTTCTTGATGCTGTTGAAATGGTATTTTTAAAAATTTTAATTTCTGATTGTTCATTTCTAGAATATAGAAATACTACTGATATTTATATGTTGATTTTATACCATGCAACATTGTTAAGTTCACTTATTAGTTCTAGTAGAATTTTTTTTTTTTTGCAGATTCCATAGGGTTTTCTATATTGATGATCGTATCATCTGTGAATCAAGACAGTTTGATTTCCTCCTTTCCAATTTGTATGTCCTTTTTATCTTTTTGTGATTCATTGCACTGGCTAGGAACTTACAGCACAATATTAAATAGTAGTGGTAAGAGTAGAAATCCTAGCCTTCCTCCTGACCTAAGTCCTTTCAATTTTAACTCCTCAATAGCCATTAAATCTTTCATTTTCCTCCATATTTATTACTACTACCCTATTTCAAGTCAGTATATTCCATCATCAGGAACAGTATAAACTAATCTCTTAATGCTTATTCTGCCTCACCTCTGGCCCAGCTCCGATTCCTTCTTTGTGGTGTAGCCAGAGAGCTACCTTCAAAGCTTAAATTTGATCATGTCCTTCTCCCTCCTAAAAACCCATCGGTAGAGTCCTGCTGCATCTCTGATAAAGACCGTTGCTGTTAATTTGGTCAACAGGGCCACATGTGATGGGCCTATGCTTAAAATTTCTCAGGCTTCCATCTTGTCCCACTCTGCATTTTGGCCACACTGGTCACCATTGACAGACCATGAGTCTTAATTCTACCTCAGGTGTATGTTGTTCCTTTAATCAGGAACACTTACCTCAGTCTCTACTTAGTTAACTTCTATTCATCCTTTCTTAGGGAAGGCTTTCCTAGCTGACAATGACCAGATTAGGTACTCTTTTATGTAAGATTAAAGTGTACTTTTTGTTTTATAGCCTTTTTTGCAGAAAAAAATACTGAAAAAATAATTTTTGTGTGCTCTTATGTCTATAGGGAATTCTCACCCTGTCCCAACCAAACATATGGTCAAGGATTAGGATTTTTTTTGCTCAAGGACTTTTATGTTGCTGAATTAAAAGAAGTGCTACTAGGCTAGAGAACTTAAGCTTCTTCTTGTCTCATTTTTTTAAATAGGCTTTATTTTTTTTTAAATTTTTTATATTCCACATATAAGCTATATCATCTGATATTTCACTTTCTCTGACTTACTTTGCTCAGTATGAGGAATCTTAAAAAGAAGAATGATATAAAAATGATACAAATGGACTTATTTACAAAACAGAAATGGACTCACAGACTTAGAGGAGGAATTTATGGTTACTGGGGGCGAAGGGTGGGGGGGAGGGATAGTCAGGGAGTTTGGGACTGACATGTACACACTGCTATATTTAAAATGGATAACCAGCAAGGACCTACTGCATAGCACAGGGAACTCTGCTCAGTATTATGTAACAACCTAAATAGGAAAAGAATTTTAAAAAGAATAGATACATGTATATATATATATAACTGAATCTGTTTGCTGTACACCTGAAACTAACACAACATTGTTAATCAACTATACTCCAATATAAAATAAAAAGTTAAAATAAAAGGCTTTATTTTTTTAGAGCAGTTTTATGTTTACAGCAAAATCAAGAGGAAAGTACAGAGATTTCCCATATTTTATTTTTTAAATAACCATTTTATTTTAGAATGTTTTAAGTCTGTAGAAAAGTTTTGAAGGTAGTACATAGTCTCCATATACCCCACACTCAGTTTCCCAGTTATTAATATGCTTCATTTTTATGGCACATTTGTCACCACTGAACCACTATTGATACATTATTGTTATATTGGTACATTATTATTAACTGAAGTCCAATTAGAAACTAAGATCTGGGTAGTAGGTGTGCTCATTGCTATTGGGGTGTCATTACTTCTAGGCTGTCATAGCAGACAGAGAAAAGAAATATATGTGTGTATACTCACATGTATATATATATGAATATTTCCAATCTGTATCCCTCTGTATCTGTATTACACTAATCATGAGTTTATGTTTATATCTCTAACTCTAATCCTAATTTTCTTCCCTTGCTTGTCTGTAACTTCTCACTCCAACAGTGAGAAATCTGCCTCTCACCATCTGTCATCCATTTACTCAGTTGTTGATACATGTACAGTGGTTTCAGAATTTAAACCTTTATCAACTAGAGTGCAGTTCTTATGTACTATTCCTTTTGCCTTTAGTCTTACAGACTCTATTTCCAAAGTCACTTAGAGCAGACCTTAGCCTCTACCCTCTTCAGTGAGGTTGTTTCATTACTAACATTAGTAATACAGTTAGATTTCTCCATCATATTCTGCACTCCATCCTGGGATTCCTTTGACCTTCTAAATGTTTTTTTAAAATTTGCATACATTAAGATTCGCTCTGTGTGCTGTAAAGTTCTGTGGTCTTTGACAAAAGCAGTCTGTCATGTATGCACCATTACATACAAAGTAGTTTCATACAAAGAAGTTTCACTGCTCTAAAAAATCCTGTGCTTTACTTTTTCAACTCTCCCAGCCCCGACCCCCAAATCCCTGGCAATCACTGATCTGTTTATGTTTCTAAGGTTTTGCCTTTTCCAGATGTCATAGAAATAGAATCAGATAGTACGCTGACTTTTCAAACTGACTTCTTTCACTTAGTGATATGCATTTGAGCCATCCATGTCTTTTCATTCATGTCTTAAGAGTTCATTCCTTTTTATTGCTGAATAGTATTTCATCTTATGAATGCACCAGAGTTTGTTTATCTGTTCACCTGTTGAAGGACATTTTGTCTGCTTCCAGTTTTTGGCAGTCATCAGTAAAGCTGCTATAAACATTTGCAAGCAGGTTTGTGTGTAAACATAGCTTTCAAATCAATTGGTTTATTACCTAGGAGCATGACTGCTGGACACATGGTAAGTCTATGTTTATCATTGTAAGAAATTGCCATCTGTCTTCCAAATTCCATAAGTGTTCCTATTACTCTACATCTTTGCCAGCATATAGTATTGTCAGTATTCTGGATTTTAGCCATTCTAATAGGTGTACAGTGGTATCTTGTTTTAAGTTGCATTCTCCTAAAGACAAATAATGTTGAGTGTCTTTTCATATGTTTGTTTGCCATTTGTCTTTGGTGAAGTGTCTATTCAGATTTTTTCCCCATTTTAAAATGTGTTTATTTTCTAATTATTGAGTTTTAAGGGTTTCTTGTGTGTTTTGAATAAAAGTCCTCCATCAAATATGTGTCTTGCAAACATATTCTCCCAGTCTGTGGCTTGTCTTTTTATTCTTTTAACAATATCTTGTACAGAGCTGAGGTTTTAATTTTAACAAAGTTCCATTTTTTAATTTTTTTTTCTTTCATGGATTATGCTTTGGTATATTTTAAATCTCTACCAAACCCAAGGCCACCTAATTTTCTTTTATGTTTTCTTTTAGAAGGTTTACAGTTTTGTGTTTTACATTTAGTTCTGTGATCCACTCTGAATTAATTTTTGTACAAGATGTAAGATATGTCTTAATTTTTTTCTTTTTTTTTCATTAGAATGAATTCTAATCATTCCAGCATTAATTGTTGAAAAGACTATCCTATCTCCATGGAATTGCTTTTGCACATTTGCAAAAATCAGTTAACTGTATTTGTTTGGGACTATTTTGGCAGCTCTCTCGTCTGCTCCATTGATACATGTATCTATGCTTTGGCCAATACCACACTATATTGTTTATATTGTAGGTTTAGAGTCCTTAAAGTCTTTTTTTTTTTTGTGGTATGCGGGCCTCCCTCTGTTGTGGCCTCTCCCGTTGCGGAGCACAGGCTCCGGACGCGCAGGCTCAGCGGCCATGGCTCACAGGCCCAGCCGCTCCACGGCATGTGGGATCCTCCCGGACCGGGGCGCGAACCCGGTTCCCCTGCATCGGCAGGCGGACGTGCAACCACTGCGCCACCAGGGAAGCCCCTAAGTCCTTAAAGTCTTGAAATCCAGTAATATAAGTCTTTCAACTTTGTTCTTCTTTAATCAATTAATATGATGATATGATTTTTCTTCTTTAGCCTATTGGTATGGTGGATTATATTGATTGATTTTTCAAATGTTATTCCAGCTTTGCATACCTGGAGTGTGTCTCACTTGGCTGTGGTATATAATTCTTTTTATTTATGATAGAATTCATTTGGTAATATTTTATTGATAATTTTTACACTATGTTCATGAGAAATATTGATCTGTTTTCTTTTCTTACAATGTCTTTATCTGGTTTTGGTTATAGGGCAATATTGCTCTCATAGAATGAATTAGATAGTATTCCCTCTGCTTCTATCTGCTGGAAGAGGTTGTTTGACAATTGATGTTATTTCCTCCTTAAACATTTGGTATGTACTAGTAGAATCATATACACTTGGTGCATTCTTTTTTTGGTAGGTTATTAATTAGCAATTCAATTTCTTTAATGGATGTAGGGATGGATATCTATTCCTCCTTGTCTGAGTTTTGGTAATTTCTGTCTTTCAAGGAACTGGTCAGTTTCATCTAAGTTAATAAAATTTGTGGGCATGTGTTGTCCCACCTCTTTTTTTTTTTTTGCCGTATGCGGGCCTCTCACTGTTGTGGCCCTCCCGTTGCGGAGCACAAGCTCCAGACATGCAGGCTCAGCGGCCATGGCTCACGGGCCCAGCCACTCCGCGGCATGTGGGATCTTCCCAGACCGGGGCACGAACTCGTGTCCCCTGCATCAGCAGGCGGACTCTCAACCACTGCGCCACCAGGGAAGTCCCTTTTTTTTTTTAATTTAAGAAATATCTGACTATTCATTGGACTTATGTGGCACTGTACCAGAGTTGGGGAGTCTGGAAACAAGAAACAATTTTGTGAGGTAGAAATAGCTGACTCCTTGGACAGATACAGTACAGATGGCAATTGAGTGGCCTAGGCATTTGTACACAGGAAATTGCTGGGAGATGGCTAGTAAAGATCTCCAGGTTCAAGCTTTGCACTGCAGGCACAGATCTCTTCCATCTCCTCTCTTTCCTTTACAGTCATCAGTCAGGTTTGGAAAGCAGATAAAACAGCAGTTATCTGCATAATCCAAAGGCCAAAGGGCCATAGTTGACTGTTTTGGACTGTGAAAGACTCCTGAATCATTGTACAACCCTGAAGGGAGAGAAACTCGTAATGATTTGGGATGGGGGTATGACATAGTATAGGGACTCAAAGCAAGTTAAATTTGACTTGGAAGAATAGAAGAATGTTATATTTCTTGAATTTTTTATGCTGCAAAATTTGTATATACTATACACTGATCCAGGTACAATTATACATTTTAATTTGTTATTTTAAAATTAATCTGTCTTTGCCCACTAGGCTCTAAACCCCATGAAGGTAGAGATCATGCCTGTTTTGATTACCATTGTATCCCTAGAACATAGCTTTGTGTCTGGCACATGACAGACACCTAAGCAATGTTAATTGAATTTATCTATAAATAATGAGTGATTGGTGACTTCAATATCTAGTGGACTCGGTTTCAGTCACTTGTTCACAAATACTCTAAACTTTATTGTCTCTTTATTTTTGTTTTACCTGTTGGACGAATTCACAACCATAGATGTATGTAACCCTCCATGTTTTCCCTGCCTGCATGGAAACCAGAAAACTACAGCCCAGTCAAGAAGTTAAGAAGTTTTTTCATTTCTAAAGATTTGTTAAAAGGCCAAGAAAAATATGTGAAAGAGACCATATGTGGTGCACAAAGCCTAAAATATTTGCTATCTGACCCTTGACAGGAAAAACAAACAAACAAACAGTTTCTGACCCCTAATCCAGACTCTTGAGTAGGTTACAGGAGAAATCACACAACTGAGCAGGTTAGTCAACAACCTCTCTCCTCTCCCCACTGTACCTAACTATATGTTCTCTCATAGCTTATCCTCCTACTCTCTGCAGTTATTTTAAAGCTATTTTCTGTCCTCAAACCTCTGATCACTTCATCTTTCCCTTCTCTACAGATATTAACAACCAAAACTTGATCTAACTCACATGATTTCCTCTTATTATAATGGAGGACACGTTTTTCCCCCTGCCTAGTAAAAATCTCCCCACCTGTGCTTTAACTCATACTTTCCTGCTGTAGTGGACATATGCTTTTGGTTTGCTACCATCCTTTCCTTCGGGGAAACATCTCTACACATTTTGTGTTATCCTTCTCAGTCTATATGGTTTAAATTGGACCAGTTATCACCACAACCCCGTTCCTCTAGCCCTGTGGGTAGGCACATGATTAAGCCTTGGACACTTAGAACATTTCACCCCCATGTTTACATGGGTTGATTCTGAAAAAGGCACTTGACCAAAGCTGGGCCTGGAGACATTCCAAGTGTTGTCTTGGAATAAGACCATTACACGGAGTTCTTTCCAGAGAAACTTCCCCAGTGATGGTCCTGCTGCCTGGTGTCATTCGAACCAATAGAACAAGACTGAATTCTGTTCGTAAGCAGAGGAAAGCTTTATTGTTCGATCAAAGAAAAGAGAGGCGCAAGCTCTCGCTCTCGAGCACACACTTTCCCGGACAGGTTGTAGGAGGGGCTGCTTTATAGGGTTCTTCACAGCAGGGGGAGGGGTCGAGTTCTGGCAGGTTGGGCGTGGCTCCACATTGCAGTGCCGGGTGCAGTGTCTTTGCACACAGCCCTCGGCTGCCGTCTTGAACTGCAGTGTCGTGTGCAACCTCAGGTGCAAGGCCCCTGCACTCGGCCCCATGTGAACAAGTGAAACTGGATGAAGCACAAAGGAAAAGAAAAAAAGGTCAGACTTTATTTTATTATCCAGATTCTATTTTTATTTCCCAGGAATTGTTAGTGGGCTTTGCCAGGACAAAACTTGTCATATGGCCCCCAGAAATATTTAGTTACATTCCAAAGGGTAAGCACACAGGATCTTTCCTTTTCTTTCCTGAAGGAGAGTTTGTGTACATTAGGGAGCAAAGTTTTTTCTCACTGTCTCACAAAGGGAGGGAGTGGGAGACAGCTGTTCCTCTTCCAGATAAACTCTCAGATTTTGGCGGTGTTCTTCACCTATAGTACAGATCCCAGTCAGTGTAATGTGATGTCTGGCTCTCACTGAATCACCTTAGAAGGGGAAAAGATTGGGGCCAGGGGAACTGATGCAGTTTTTACTGTATGTAAGTATAAATAGTTTGTCCCTGCCCCAGAAATCTTGTATCTAACTCTCAGGATAATATGAATAAATAAAGATATTAAAACATATCAATATTTAGAAACCTAATTTCTATGTTCACAAATAGACTATAATGTCCTTGAGCATAGGAATCGTTGTGATTCATTATGGTATTCCTAGTGTGTGGCAGCATGTGGTGCTTAAGAAATCTTTGCTGATAACTTGTTGAATCAGTAAGTGAATTGCCTCAGTGCCTGAAGAATGGTTAAGTGTCATTCAGTTGAAAGCGTGAGCTGGTCTAACAACCCAAGCTTCTGATGGCTCTGCAAGTAGGTAGGGACTTCTGAAAATATTGTCTGAAGAAACACAGGGACCTGCAGCTGGTTGGTTAGGCTCCTTGTGATGAGGTCAGTGACAGTGACCCTCTGCCTTGTAGACTAGCTATGGGTTACACATTTGCATGACCTCAGGCATCACTCTGACTTGTTGCTGTCCTCCCTGAATTTCTCAAAGAAGGACTGTTTCTTCAGAGCAAAGGCTCTGGAGTATAGAGTGCCTTGAATCAAATCCCAGCTCTGTCCCTTGATAGGGCCAACTTACTGGACTGCTTTGTGGCTGTTTCCTATCTGTAAATTGGGTAGGATAATAACACTACAGATGTTGTGAGGATAAAAGTAGTCCATTTATGCAAAAGAGTTAATGACATAGGGTTGTTGTGAGGGAAAAATGAATTAATTAATGTAAAATCCTTAGAAAAATGTCTGTCACATAATAAATTCTGTAGAATTTTTTTTTTTGCCTAATGTTCAATTTAAAAGGGGTCAGAGAGGGCTTCCCTGGTGGCGCAGTGGTTGCGCGTCCGCCTGCCGATGCAGGGGAACCGGGTTCGCGCCCCGGTCTGGGAGGATCCCACATGCCGCGGAGCGGCTGGGCCCGTGAGCCATATACCACAAAAAAAAAAAAAAAAAAAAAAAAAAAAAAATAAAAGGGGTCAGAGAGAGAAGAAAGAAGTATAGTGAAACCAATTTCTATTCTAATACATGAAATAAATATTTTCTGCCAATGGAAATAATAGCTTAAAAAGATCAAGTCAATATTATAACCAGTAGATTATCTGTGGTTAAAAAATTGTTTCTTCAAGCTCAGTGGCAAGTTTTATCCCTAAAATAATTTCCCCCAAATTAGTGCCCGGTAAGTAAAATCCTGCCTGGAACTACCTGGACTAGGTGAAGATAAGAATCACATCTGACTCTAAACAGAATGCAGGATATATTTTCAGTTACAAACAAAGAACCATTGTCAGACATTCTAAGAAAAAAAAAAATAAGAAAACATATTCTACTTTCCAATATGCCAGGGAACTGTTTTCAAAGACTTTTTAAAAATCGTGTTTTGTGCTTGCTTTTGTTATCATTTGGAGCTCTGCTTTCACAAGATGAAATATGATATTTAGAAGGGGAAAGAGGCTGCCTGGGGAACAACTGAAGCCTAATTGTTATTTTTATGGTTTAAGTCTCTTTTCATCCATTCAACAAACAATTACTGAGAGTGTGCTTTGGGCAAAGTGCTATGTGTTTCTTTATAATGTGCAGTGAACTAGCTTCTTCTCCGTGTTCTGGGAGGTGCAGCCTTGTGCAGTGCTCTCAAAGGGACCTAAAAGAGTTAATGGATCTCATTAGCTAACACATGGCATCACCATCCACCCAGTTTTTGGTTGGACAGCATTACCAAAGAGGTCAAGGTCTGCGCTGGATCCCTTCCTGAGCAGGTTTTAGCCTTACTCAGCAGTTTCAGGTCAACAGACCATACTTTGACCTAAAAATCTAATCCCAGCCTCATAATCGGGCAGTAGGGCATATTGGAGCAA
Organism: Physeter macrocephalus; assembly: GCF_002837175.3. Lineage (NCBI taxonomy): Eukaryota > Metazoa > Chordata > Mammalia > Artiodactyla > Physeteridae > Physeter > Physeter macrocephalus. The sequence continues at coordinate 60,485,565 of NC_041218.1, forward strand.
ATTTGTTACTATCATTGATATTGCATGCTCACACTGTATGACTTCATGTCTGAAGAACAGTACTTTATTTTTATTGCTATCCACTTACTTGTATCGGAACTTAATAGAAGGATCCAGTATCTAATACTTAAATAACATTATTGATAAAATAGCAAATATCTATATAAATTGTATTATGTGCCAAAGAATGTTATAAATGCTTTACATATATTAAATCATTTGAATTTTCACAGCATTCCTATAATGAAGGTGCTATAGTATTATCCCCATTTCACAGATCAGAAAACTTAAGCAGAGAAAAGTTATGTAACTTCCCATGGCTATTAAGTGGCAGAGCTGGCATGGAAATATAGGCAGCCTGGCTCCAGAATCCTACATGTCTGACCAGTATGACACTTGTGTGAAAGCCCACTGTTTTCACTCATTAGTCAACATACCACAGATTCTCTCTTTAATTATTCAAATATTAAATTAATCTCTCATTTAAGAAGATTGTGCTGATTGCTGCACTGTATTTTTTTTTTATCTTTTCCCTTAATCTTTTTTTTTTTTAAACATCTTTATTGGAGTATAAATGTTTTACAATAGTGTGTTAGTTTCTCCTTTACAACAAAGTGAATCAGTTATACATATACATATGTTCCCATATCTCTTCCCTCTTGCGTCTCCCTCCCTCCCACCCTCCCTATCCCACCCCTCTCATGGTCACAAAGCACAGAGGTGATCTCCCTGTGCTATGCAGCAGCTTCCCACTAGCTATCTAATTTACATTTGGTAGTAGTGCTGCACTGTATTTTGTAAATAAACTGACAGTGAGTCATATGATCTTAAGATTTTAGTCCACAGAACTGTTTTGATCCTTTTACTATCCTAGTAAATGGCTCTTTGATGCCCCAGATACCACATCTAGACATTCAGACTATATTTAATTGAGCTCCAATGTACCTTTCCCACCTTCTCCCTGGATAGTTTCTTCATGGTCTTTTCCCCACTTCCCCTAAATTGTCCTCTTTCCACCTAGTCACTTTAGCTTGAAATCACCTTTCCTTCTTTAAATTTCTATAGCAGTTAATGTTAGTGAATATGCCTGGCTATGTATATTAGGAATTATGGCATCTCCTCTACTGTTGACTTGAACTGTTAGTAAAATCTTTGGTCATGATTTAACTTCTTACACGTTTGTGTCTCTTTAACTCTTCAAGAGGACTCTAAGCTCCTTGGGGACACAGACCTAGTTTTAAGCCTGAAATAAAAGGTTTAAGTTAGTTTGTATGTATATATTATAGGCATGATCCACCTGGAAATAAACATGGGTCCTTTCCAGACTGAGAAGAAATGCTGAGGGCCCTTGATGTTATGATGTGTGGCTTTGGTTTTAGATCAGTAGAATAATCTTCTCAATCAGGAATTATTTCATTGCTTTTCTCTGTTTTCCCAACTCATCAAAAATATATTAATCAAGAAATTTTTTTGATGTCTACTATACATGAGACAGGCTTAACATCATGGTTTTCATATAGGTATGTGTAATTCATGGTCCTGGATTGCAGGGAAAACACAATCTAATTGGGTTTCTGGATTTTATACCTCTCTGTAACATTTAACTAGCAACCTTAGGAATTACATGCTAAATACTATAATGGTCCTGACCACGTGAGAGCTTAGAGGAAGAAGTTGGGAGAGAAGGCACTTTGGACTGGGATGCTCAGTCCATGGAGGGGGGAATTTGAGTTGGGTTTAGGAGGTTGAGCAGCTTTTAGGAAAAAGAAGAGAAGAAGGGCATTTCAGGCAGGCGTATTTACAATGATCAAAGGAAAATGTTTGTTGCATATTTAGAAGACAATATACTAAACAGTTCAGTAACAGAAGGTATAGGTTGTAAGGTTGATTGTGTAGATTGGATTGTAGAAAACTATAAATGTCAGATTCTTAGGCACTGGGAAGACAGCAGAAGATTCTGAGCTTGACAGTGATATTATGCAAAGCCTAGTTTGGACTGAAGAGAAATTGGAGGCAGGGTATTCAGTAAAGAATTATTAGAAAACATAGATTCAAAAACTTTATTCATTCATTATTCATAGATGGACCTAGAGATTATCATACTAAGTGAAGTAAATCAAAGACAAATATCATATGGTATCACTTATATGTGGAATTTAAAAAATTATACAAATGAACTTATTTACAAAACAGAAACAGACTCACAGACTTAGGAAACAAACTTATTGTTACCAAAGGGGAAGGGGGTAGGGATAAATTAGGAGGTTGGGATTAACATTACATACTACTATATATAAAATAGATAATCAACAAGGACCTACTGTATAGCACAGGGAACTCTACTTAATACTCTGTAATAACCTATATGGGAAAAGAACCTGAAAAAGAATAGATATATGTATGTGTATAACTGAATCATTTTGCTGTACACCTGAAACTAACACAACATTGCAAATCAACTATACTCCGATATAAAATTAAAATTTAAAAAATAAAGTTCATCACTGTTAATGTATTTTAAAACTTTATTTATTCATTCATTCATTCATTCACTCATTCAGTTATGTGAGAGTTCATTTTTTCCCTTACAGTTTTATTGAGATATAATTGACATACAGTACTGCATAAGTTTAAGGTGTACAACATAATGATTTGACCTATATACATCATGAAATAATTATCACAATAAGTTTAATAAACATCCATCATTTCATATAAATGTAAAATTAAATAATGTTTTTGATTGTTATGAGAATAGATTCAAAGAATTTAGAATTTAAAATATCTTCCTTAAGCACGAGAATTCATTTAGTTATTTCACATAGGTAGAAGAGAAAACTGGGACTCAAATAAGTAAAGAGAATTGCCTAAGAATATGGTATAAGTTTTTCATTTTTGTTTTCAAATTTTTGTTTCATTTTCAGGTCACAAAGCTATAATTTCAAACATATCTTGTTATTCTTAAAAGTGAATTTAAAAGAAAAAGACTGAGTTAAGGGCAATTCTACCAAATACCGAAGTGTATTTTGGGGGCTAGAAACACATTAAAGGGTATAGTTTTAATGGAATTGATAAAATAAACTCAAGACTTTGCCATTTAATAGGCTATTTGTCTTATATGTTAAAGCATCCTTTTACATTTATGGAAAATAATATGCTCATAAATAATTCCTAGCTATACTGCATTATTTGACAACCAGTTCTGTGTTATTTTCATTACATTGAATAATAGCAGTAAACATGAGAATGATGTCTTATAATCTGCTGATAAACTTTATTATTTCATTGCTGGATTTATCACTAAGACAGTTCACATTATTTTCACATCATTTAATAGATTCAACATGTTTTCAAGGCTACTGACATTTCTGTTGATTTTGAGTAGCTTTTTATGTTTATTTGCACTTCAGTAGGAACTGAAAAATCTCATTAAAAGACAGTTGCTTATTTCCATTTAAGAGGCCATGAAATATGAATGGTGATATTTTTTTCATCTGAGTCCAAGGTGAACAAGAAGGAAGAATACTAATAAAATCTGAAATACCAACCCATTTGCTCAAGAAATTTCATTAGTTATAACTTTTATCCATTATTTAATTTCTTTTGAAATATGTGATAATTTTTAATGGCCAAAGGCCACCAGTGTAGAGCTACTTTAAACAAGATCAGTTGCAATTTTTCTGGCTTGGAAAAATATTCCGGAGTTTCTGCAATGTTGTAAAACTTTTTGAATACCACTTAAAGCATAAAATCTTATAAAATTTGATGTATGTTTGTTTAACACAGAGTTCCAATCTGCTTTTAAATGCAGGGATGCTGTTCTAAAGGCAGAGGTTTATTTATGAGTTTATTCATGTATCCATCCAGGAAATGTTTATTGAGTGCCTAAGTAACTGTGATACAAGGTAAAAAGTGAAAAAATCCCCTAAAAGATGTATGGATAGAATGTTAATGGAGATAGAAGCCTACAGCTCTAAGTGTTCATGGTGGAGGGTTGGGGACCTCTTTCATAAGCTCCTGTGAAATTATGAAAATTACTCAATACTTTCATCAAGACAGACCAAAGTGACCTGGAGATTTCATACACATTTGCAGTGTTGTTACACATCTAAGTGTAAGTACGGTACCTGAAAGCATAGTAGGAGAATAAAGAAATTATAAGGCCAATGCTTAAAATACTAGCTCACAATAATCTCTCTTTGCACGTGTTATTGTAGTTAAGATCAAACGCTCTTACCATTTTGAGCCAAATTTGAAATTTGGGAGAAATGGTGTAAAGACAGTTTTAATGAAAATTCAACCCACTTTGTTGAACTTGAAAATTAGTATCCTTTGGGGGTACACATATTGAGTCGAAAAGATGTACATGTCCATAAATGGAGAATTGTGGGACTTGAAGTCTTGCAGTTTTTGTGGAAATGGGGATGAAGGTTCTGAGCCCGGGGCACATGCCTAACCCCCTACCTCCCAAGTTGCTTAATTCAAGGGAACTGTACAGCTAATCCCGTGTGTGTAGGTATGTACGAGTGTGTGCTCTTGGGCTTCCTTTAGACACAGTGCAGTACTTCCTTGACAGAAGAAGAAATGAAGGTAGTCAAGTGAAGAAGCATGTCATTGCTGAAGGGCTTCAGTATAGGTTCTTTAGGGTCTAATGCCATAGTTGATGGCATTTTTTATTTACATATGATTATTCTGACAAGATTTTAGAATTTAGTTATGACAAACTTATTCCACTAATTTTATTTTATTCTAATTGCTTTTCTTTCTTCCCTCCCTCCCTCCTTCCCTTCCTTTCTTCCTTCCTCCCTCCATTCCTTTTTTATTTGTTTTTTTGCAAAACTTTGCAATAAGGGCATTATGGAGGTAGGCAGAGAATGTTGTCTAACAATAAAGTAGGATTAAATTAGTAAAGAAAGACAGTGTGAAGATAGCAAAGATAAAACATGTCACCACTTAATTTAGTATTTCCTATGCTATTTCTACCCTATTATTATTCAGATATTTAATCTAGAAATTGTTTGGGAACCTAAATTATCTAGGTAATTATTTTGATACTCCACTGTGTTTGCTATGTAAATAGAGTCACTAAGTGAGACTCTTAAGTAAATTTACAAAAAAAAAATGTAGAGAGTGCATGCATTGGAAAAACAATTATTGAATTTATTCATGTAGATAAACACACATTGTACTATGTGTTATTGGAGTATAACCAAGAAAGCAAAGGAGAACCAGAAATTTCTGGAATGCTATAAAGTATCTTTTGTTTAAAAATTAAGATTTTAAGGTTTTTTTTTTTTTTAAAGGCTATACCCCATATGTAGCTAAATTAGACTTGGTGTAAAGTGAGGAAAAACTTTACCTCAAATTCTTCTTAGTACTTTCCATTAATTTGAGAAAAGAACTTTAAAAGATTACATCTACCATTATAATAAAAAATATTTATTATAAAAATTGTCACATTTCTCTGTACATAACCTAGACACAAAAACACAATTTATACATTAATAATTTAAGTGGGCCTGAACATTCAGTTTCCATCCACAAGAATCCTAAAGCTCTTCCATAGATTTCACAAATACCAATGTGGACTATTTCTATTTTATAGAACTCCATTTACACAGCTGATGTTATTGAGATACCAACATTTCTTTTTCTCTTGTGTTTTAAAGATAGTTCACAGTGTTTGAGTTAACTATTAATCAACTGCTTTAAATCTTTGGTAAATACAAGAATTTACATGCAAAAATGTTTAAATTTTTGAAAAGTCAAATAACCTATTGCAAATAGTTCTGTGTAATCAATAAATGCATGAGCCAGAGTCTCACCATCAAGAAAAGTCACTTCCAGGGCTTCTGACTGATTATAAAATCTGAAATCCACAACAAATAGTTTGAGGCTTTTATGGCCACTACCAGAAGCACCACAACACTAGGCCATGAGAAAATTAAACACATGTTAAATTCAACATATAGACAGTGCTGATTATTTTACAAAATAGGAAATGCTAGTTTTTTTCGATATCCTGGTTTAAAACAGTTTGACACAGAAGAGTTTATTATCTCATAAAAGCCTATTATCTTGCAAGAGTGAGAGAACCATTTAAAGAAGCCATACTGTTTTGAAAGACACCAATTCATTCTCTTGCAAATAATTTATCCATGATAATATGGGTCATTTCTTGAAATAATTTGTGGGGAATATAGCAAGATGCTTGCCTTCTGCTTCCCTCTCTCCTTCCTTCCCATCTTTCTTCCCTCCTTTCCTTCCTTCCTACTTCCCTTTTTTTTTTTCATTTCTTCTCTAAGAGGAATGTGCTAGACTGCCCCGTCAACCTGCATATTATACTTGAACTCCTCCAAAGTTGCATATGCATTACAGCTTTCATGCATGAGCTCTCATTCACAGTGATTCACAAATGAAAGCATCAGCATCGATAGCATGAAAACCTCTTACTTGCAGGCTACTTGTTTAAAAATACTCTAAGAAGTATTTAAATTTAATGTTCTTGAGCTATTTGTTAATTACAAATTTTTATCAGACATGCTAATGGTGAAGTGTAGAGAATATAATTAAATATATAAAAAATACATCTCTTTGAGCCTAGAAAATAGATGCCTTTGGATTACCACCACTGCAGTGTAGAGAACAGCCCTTCCTACTAAGTTAGGTTCTGAATGCATGATTTCTTTCCCTAACACTGTTTTTTCCAATCTACTTCTGTTTCATTTATAAACAAAGCAAGGTGAGATTTTGCTATCACTTTGGTAAATCTTCTCTCCCTCCAACCGCCACATCCTGAATTCAGTGCATATTTTAAAATTCAACCAAGACAAGGCACCTGGCAATAAGTGTTCACTTCTTATTTGAGGTGTGAACAGGAAAACCAGCATAATAAAGGCACTGTATTTATCAGAAGGGGCTTTCTTCTGAGTGTTTTTTTTTTTTTTTTTTTTTTTGTGGTATGCGGGCCTCCGTCTGTTGTGGCCTCGCGGCATGTGGGATCTTCCCAGACCGGGGCGCGAACCCGGTTCCCCTGCATCGGCAGGCGGACGCGCAACCACTGCGCCACCAGGGAAGCCCTCTTCTGAGTTTGTACATAGGCCCATGCCTTGGCTGCAACTTTGAATAAACTATGTTGTCTCATTCCTCCTCATTCAAAGTAAATGTTATTTCAGTCACTGGCTTTTCATCTCTAGAGTGCATAGATATATATGAAATGTATGTTTACATACATTTCTAATCATATAGTATAAAATAAGCCCTAGTTCTTTGAATGACAGGAAAGTACTGGTACATTGACACTTGATAATCCATAAATACCAATATCTTATAACATCAACCAGTGGCCTAAAATATCAGTCGTTGAAACTGCTAGCCTACATCTTCACTCTCGTTCCCATTCTTGCTGATAAAGAGATGGAAAACTGAGGCTTATTTCTTCTTCAGGATTTGATATAAACTCATACGTTATTCTAAGTTAAGAGAATAAAGAGCTGGCCAGCCACGAACTCCTGTAGTCCCGCACTGTGCTCGCCTGGGTGACAGAAAGGAGCTTTCTTCCTCTTCACATCAGTGTTCTGACCAAGGAGTTTTTGTTGCTGTTATTTGTTTTTCAGAAAACAAGAGTTCACATGCAAACATTCAGGAAGCAGCACTGGCATAGACCCACTTTGATCCCTTAAAGCATCCTGAGGGTCTCTCCTCACACAGCCACTTTTTCCTTTGCCAGGTTCTTTGGTTCCTTGCTTGGGATACACCAGTCACCAGCCTCGCTGCTCGTCTGATAATGTTTGAAGGCTGATTTGTTAAAGACTGGGAGTGTTTCTACAGACTCAGAAGATAAAGCCTCGAAGGGAGAGGAAAAAAATCAAACCAAAGAAATTATTCATCGCATAATTTGTACCTGAAGTGATTATTCAAAATAAATTCAGAGGTAAGTATTCAAACATTCAAATACATTCTTTTAATTGATTTAGTAATAAGAGCACACCAGAGTCTATGGTATGCTAGGCACTGTATAAGAGAAAACTGAAAAATAAATATTATCTGCACCCCATAGGGGCTGAAATAATATATATACAGTTATAAATTAGGTAATAGTATTTGTGTTCAATAGTTACACATGTCCTTTGTTTGGATATTGCTGATGCCATAGAGTTGAATAGCAATAGGCAAATAGGTTTTCCAGGCAAAACCTTTGTATGTGTGATAAAGTGAGAGTCCTAACCTGACACTATTGATCTATTAAAATCTGATAATATAAATCTATAATATGTTAACCTTTTCCAATACTTTGAAGACATTTTTACTATTTAAGAAATTAATAACTATTTCAGGTGTTCTAAGACCATGCAGCAAATGGTCCCATTTTCCCTTGCACAAAATGGGAGCCTAGAAGCTTAATGTTTTAGTTGTTAATAACTGAATATATTTTCATTTGAAATAGTTGGCAAATGATTAACAGCATCAGGACAGTGACCTTCACAAATAAATTGAGGCTTTATCAGAAATGGAAAAAACATGACCAAATTTTAAAGTTTAAACAGGAAATGCCGGGCACCCCACTGACAGCTTCTGAGCAGTCAGCTTTCCTCTCCCTGGATTTCTAACAAGGTCAGCTTAAGGTCTTGAGTATCTTGATATCAGTTGTTTTCTAGGCTGAAATATTATTAGCATATATGTATTTACCACAAGTCTAAGTAAACAAAAGTACAGCTATTCTTACAGATGCCAATAGGATTTGCCTTAAAAAATTCAAATGAGCATCTCCTCACTCAGAAACTAATGCACTTCTTGGGAAACAATTTTGCTTCACTGAGGCAAGTAGCCTGGCCCACTTCCTTTTTGATACGTTACCACATTAAATATTAAATAATATCTACATATACCAAATAGAAAATATAATGACTTGTGGTCATTATTTGCACTAACTCAGTTTGGGTATTCACTGTGGACCGTAGAACTCAGGGCTGTAAAAGAAGCAGTCTTTTCAGAAATATGGTTTTTTTAATTGGATTTAAAGGATACCTTTAAGTAGATGACAGCATCTGTTCCATATCCTGGCAAAGAGTAGAGATTTAGATCTCCTTGAAAGTACTTGGCATAGAGACGAGAAATCGGCAAGCCATAACCAAAACCAGCCTAGGAGGGAAAAATCAGTTATTGACAAAGTGGTGAACATGATCATAGGAATACAATATGCTTCCTCATAACCCCCATGCCCAGTTTAACTAAATTGGTTAACTTGCCTAAATACTTCCATGTAATCCTTGCTCTACATTTAGAAGTAGGCGGCTGGGATGAACTTAGCCATATAATTGGTCTTACCAAAGGAGCATTCCGGGAATTATCCATCACAGGCGTTGGTGCAGTGGAGTACGTGTAACTAAAGAGCCGGTCAATGATCCTCAGGGGAACACCACCTCCTCTATCTGAAATCTTAAACAAACAAACCAGTCATCAGAGCGACACATTAAAAACAATACGCATTTGTTTATATAAAAATGTCTTTCCTTCATTTAAAAGTCACCTGGTGTACATGACTTTGATCTATTGTTCAAAGCAGAGAGCTTTATTATTATTGACTCTTATAAAAATTCTCTTAAGAAAGACTCAAAAGAAAAACAGAGAATGGTTACCTTAATTGTAAGATCTTCTTTTCCCAAGACAACAATCACCTCAATTGGTGTCAGGGAAGGGCAATTTTCCTGGTGTTCAACTGTGGCCCTCATTGCATTCTAAAGAAAACAAAACCGTAAGGAATTCAATGGAAGGAGGATGAGGGACAATAAATAACTTTTTTTTTATATTTAAAATAAAAGCAGCACAGAGGGTAATTCAAAGTTTTTATTTTTTTAAGTTAGTAGTAAAATAGCTCTGTAAATAGCCATTTATGATTGTGTCATGCAGGAGGTATAATGAAAAATATTCATTTACCATGTAATATAGCTACTGGGAGTAATGTCTAATGGAAAAACAATTCTGCTAGCTGTCAAGTTCTTATTTGTAAGCTTAATTTAAATGTAGAAATTGGTTTTTATAGTCCATTTCCTGGCTTTCTCTTTTCTGACTTTCCATTACGTTTTACATCTAAGCAGCAAAGTCTATTATATAACAAATAAACAGTGAATCATTGAACCAATTTATTGGCTTTTATAAAATTTGCTGGGAAAAGGTTGTTACTATTTAAAAGGATAGTAAATAATTCTAAATTAAATTTCAATTTGCATTTGATTATCATCTTAACTTTTACCAATGATGGCAAAATAACTGTATGAGTTGGACCATTCAATTTAAAAGTGAATCAAATCAACAGAAAAGCATCTTTTGTTCTTTAACAGAGAAGACGCTCAAACAAGTTTTCAGATAAGTAGATGAATCTCATACAGATAAAGTTTTGGTTTATTTTACCCATTTTCCTCTCTACCCTTCTTCTGATAGGTTATCTGCTTTCTGGTTTCTATATAATAATGTTAAGCTCTAAGCATTAGCTGAAGAGAAATAAAAAAGATCGGATGTTTGTAGTACAATCAATACCTCATTGCATTAACATTAGAATAAGTTAGGAAACAGTAGGTTCCGGGAAGAGTTACATCAGAATTAGAAGAGGATTTCACTTTTTTTGGAGACTTCCTCCTCTCCAGTCCAGGGGACTCTTAGGAACCATCACAAAGCTTCAAGTGTTTTTCTGTCTTTTGGTGCAATTATAGAGTTTCAGTTTGGGCTTAGAACCTGGGACAGGATTTGATTCTTAGTACCTGGCTGTCTCAGACCAGTAACATCCACATCCTCTAAGAGCTTGTTAGAAATGCAGATTCTCAGGTCAAGAGTATCAAAATCTCTGGGGACAGGCTTAAGAATCTGTGTTTTAAAAGCTCTCTAGGTGATTCTAATGCACACTAATGTTTAAGAAGCCCTGCCCTACCGTTTTGCTATGGAGAGTGTGGACCATGGATCAGCAGCATCACCTGTTAGCTTATTAGAAGTTAGTCATCTCAGGCCCAATCCCAGACCTACTGAATCAGAATCTGAATTTTAACAAAACCCCAAGGTGATTCATATGCACTAAAGTAGATCACTGAAGGAACTGACTGTCCTATGAGTATATTCTAGTCATAGGTTGGGACCCTGCCACCTCCAGTAATTCTGGACCTGAACCTCTGGATTTAGAGTTGGACCGGCCTATGGAGATGGAGATAACAAGGCCTCAGTCACTGAAGCATTCACCCCACGACCTTCCTTAATGAATGCATGAATGACTAGTGCTTTGTTGGACACCTGAAAAAATAACGGGAACAGGGAGCATTGAGATATAGTGAATCATATTGTGCATTCTCAAATACATGTTGATGCTACAAGGAACTGCATGTACCCTTTCAAACATTAACTGTAGCTTCTTTTTGTTAGGACACAGAAGCGTGCTTGGGAGAAGATAGTGAGGCTCCTGTTTAGTAGGGAATGATAAAGGAAATAAAAATGTAACCAGTTAACATTTAAAAAATACAAAATTGCAATTATTGTGAAGTTATCTTACCTTGAATAGTTCGAAGAGCATATGATGAAGGTGAGATGAAACATACACAATATGAATTGGTTGGCCTGGAAATTTTCCTAGAAAAAATTAAGCTGATTTAGAATTGCTAAACAAATATTTCATTAAAATAAACTTTCATATCTATTTAATATTTTAGATTTAAATAGAATTGGAATACTCCCCATCCTCCTCACTCTAAAATCCTACCTTAGAAGCTTCCCTTTAAACAGTAAACACAACTGGCTTATGTTCAAAATGCTATTACAGTTGCTCCCTTGTGCTCTATGATTAATTTTTGCATTTCTCTACAAATGCATAAAGTCAGATAAATGTAAAACAAGGGTGCTCTAAATTAGATGACATGGATTAGTTATTTCTACTTTCAAAACTTTTGTACTGGACAACTGCAGAGTTAAAATTATATGCATCTTAAAAAAGAAGAAAAATGTAAGTCTACAGTATAACATCAAAATTGATGCTAGTAGCTAGCTATAGTTTTCATAATTTTAATGCATGGGAAAATAACACATCTGATTATTCTTTTTTTTAATTAATTTATTTAATTTTTTGGCTGCATTGGGTCTTTGTTGCTGCGTGCAGGCTTTTCTCTAGTTGTGGAGAGCGGGGGCTACTCTTCGTTGTGGTGCACGGGCTTCTCATTGCGGTGGCTTCTCTTGTTGTGGAGCACAGGCTCTAGGCATGTGGGCTTCAGTAGTTGTGGTTCATGGGCTCTAGAGCGCAGGCTCAGCAGTTGTGGCACACGGGCTTAGTCGCTCCACGGCATGTGGGATCTTCCTGGACCAGGGCTCAAACCCATGTCCCCTGCATTGGCAGGTGGATTCTTAACCACTGTGCCACCAGGGAAGCCCCATCTGATTATTCTTGATTTTTATCAACTAAACATAAAATCCCATAGGCTAAATACGCTTAAATTTCACCAAGAGGCTAAAGAAAACAGAAACAAAAACCTCACAATACTCTGAAAAGAAAAATAAAAGTATTATTCTTTGGTGTTCCAGGCCTTGGCAAAGTTTGAATCAGAAAACAAGGTCTGGCACAGTTCCCTCTTTATTTCATCAAACAGTTCAAGCAGTTTATCTACAAGTATTATGCAACAATGCTGTTAATGCTTAAAAATATTTTTCAATCTTTATTTGTACTCCTACTTTTAGTTTAGCAATCCATTACATTTCCCTATCCCCAATCCATGAGTTAAGCTACTCTTAATTTAAGCAACTTGATTTTAATTCTCACCACCAACAAACATTGTTCCTGTATAACTATTACTTGAAAAAGATGTTTACTTTGAGTTGAAAGGAGGTTATTCCAATTTAAGTGTACTGTCTTGCTTTGAGAAGCAACTATGGGATAAGATAAAAATAGTGCCTTGTATTCATCCTGTAATTACTTCAGTGTGGGAAGACCTTATCCTTTTAGGTACCCTAGAGTTGAAGCTATTGAAGTATGCTCTGCTTCCAAAACAGTGATATATACTTATAGTGAAAATTTTTTAAAAAAAATTGGTAAGAACATTTAACATGGCATCTACCTTCTTAAATATTTAAGTGTACAATATAGTATTGTTAACTGTAGGAATGGTGTTGTACTGCTAGCAGATCTCTAGAACTTATTCATCTTGCATAACTGAAATTTTATACCCACTGAATAGCAACTCCCCATCTCCCTGCTTCTTCCTTCAGCCTCTGGCAACCACCATTCTATTCTCCGCTTCTATGAGCTTGACTATTTTTGATACCTCATATAAGTGCAATCACAAGTATTTATCCTTCTATGACTGGCTTCTTTCTTATAGTGCAATTTAAAGTGTTTTTGTTTTCAGATCTGATAAGTAACTTCTTTAGGAGCATATCTCCACTACCAAGTGGTTCCTCCTAATCTGACCTCCTTATTCCTGTATTCTGTAGTAAGTAGTCTTTCTTTGATTAAAGATACTGGAACTTAGCTGCTACTCTAAATCCTAAATTATCTGTTCAAACCATTCTTCTTTATGAATTTTCATTAGCAACTGAATATACTCAATTGGAACTTTCCAGTTGAGATAGAGAACCTTGGCTTCAAAAAAAGATGTGTACAAATTCTAGGTAAGTTCAGAAGGCAAAAAAGGAACACAGACATTGCTTTCTATTTACAAGAAGTAAACATACTGGGAGGACACTGAATTTTCCATAGATAAAAATATATTTAATTTATAGCTTACCATTCACTTGTGTGAGCTTTAATTCTGGAGATGTTAAATAATACTGATTACAAAGCATCTTGGAACACTCAAAGGCATCTGGAATGGAAGAGTTTTTTTCCATAATGATTAAGTGAATTTATGCCAAGTAAAATTTTCAAGTGATCTTCAGTGTATACACTACCCTTAATCCAAAATATTCATTAGAGTACAGGTTTATGTGTATGGAAAAATAAATTTTTAATATTTTATTGAAGAAAAAAATGAACAGTGTTTAAGTTATAGCTGTTGCTGTAGGAATATGTGCACTTCAGATATCAAATATAATATATGAGAATATGGCACATTAGCTATTGATGTTTGGATTTTTTATAATATTATAAGTGAATATTTAAATACTTGACTCAAAAACAAAGGACCTTCATTAAAGTATTTATAAAAACATAAATGGAGCACTCTGAATAGTAATTCATTCAGAGTCACCTCAACAGTAGATGTGTCAATCAGATAATGTACATTTTCAATAAGGGAAATGTAGAAACCTAGAATTACCTTGGACCACTGCTGCCACATCACAGTTTGGATCAATGCTTCCAATGTGGCTTGGGTTTCCTGTCTGTAAGTCACTAAATATAAGGACTGTTGAAAAATAAAAACAAAGAATATTGTTATAAAAATCAGGATAATAATGATTAGAACTACCTCTGAGAAAGAATGTGATCCACCAAGTAGTGAAATATCTACTTAGAGTATGGCTTATATTCTACACCCATCTCTATTATATCATGACCACGATGAACTAACTTACTGTGCTGGTTCATCAGCATCCGGGTAGAAATACGGTTCATGTAAAATCGATCCAAGAAATACTGAAGATTTTGATTGGTGGCTGGGTCAACTGTACAGGCATCTTTATACTCTAGGATTCCTTGTGCCATTGTAGGAACTACATTATGGTGTCTATTTCGAACTTTGATGAGAGTATCTACAAAACTAAGCCAAAACACATTTATGGTTAGTAGAAGTTCAAATAAGTTTCATTAATTTATATTTCTTAGATGACTTCAAAGAAGGTAAAGCCTTTCTCAAGTACCCATCCAAACAAATCAAATCATACAATGTTTTGATGAAGCTTTATTAAGACTCTCACTACAGATTCTTTGACTACAGTAGAGGAGATAGCTTCATAAACAGATTTTGCTTTTAGCTTACATGTAAAATATCAGCTCTGTGACTGGTATGTTCATTCCAGTTGTTCACTAAGCTTTCTCTTTTAAAAAAAATTTAAAAATAAGTAATATTAAAGATGGCTCTAGAATGCCATTGTGAAAAAAAACTTCAAATTTCTTGTAAGATTTAGAAAAGATTCTTATTTCTCATCCTTATAGCTAGAAACTGTCAATTACTCTGAAAGAAAATGTGTACTCTACAATGACACCAACGTGCATTGATATTATGTAACAGTAAATCCTTCTACAAATCTAATCATCATACTAAATTTAGAGTAAAAATAGATTTCCTTTTTTTTAAAAAGTCCTCTACACTTTTCATCCTCAGCATCATTTCCAATGCCATAATTCTCTATTGCTTTTAAAAAACCAACAAGCCAAAACTTGTCATTTGTAAGAGGGTAGTTAGTTATTATTCAGGATACTATTATAAATTATCCTTTAAGTGAGGTCTTAAAAAAATCTGATGTTTAGAAATAGTCAAAGTTTTAGATACTTATTCTAATGCATAAAACTTACTCTGATAATGTTTTCTGGTCCTTTGGGCTTTTCTCGTGGAATTCCACTAACTCCATCAGGCTCTGGATATACCTGTAAAGCGACAGGTGTGCTTTAAGTTTTAAAATTGAATAGTCACTTACAAGTGGCTGAAAACAGATTGCTTTTTTCCAAATGCTTTGAAGAGCGAACGTATTATGTTTAAAATTAAAACTTTCCTCCAAGACATTTGGAAAACATATGTCTTAGAAAAAAGAAAGCTACAAATTTAACCCTCAACTTGCTAACTTAAAATTTATGTTTAACTATCCTAGATCACTACTCAGTTCTCTGTTTTGTTTGTCAAATATCTTTATTTTTATAGCAAAAGCATTTAGCAACGACTTTTACAGAAAGGCTTCATATTTTTTTCCTCCTGTATTCATTCATAGGTGAATAGAAGTCTTGAAAGCAGCAGCAAATACTATGGATTGAATATGTTTCAGATTGCAATTGTTTAATGGGTGCATAATACATATATTTCTTAAATCGACAAACAAAAAGTTGTACAGTCAGTGGGTTAGGGTGAAGGTCTGGTGCATATCTGCCTCAGTGCATAACCTGGCTCTGTTCTCTGAAAATCTGCTCCTTTGGTTTACCAACCCTCTCTAAGTCCGTATCCTTATTTGCAAAAGGAGATAATTACTGACACTGCACTGGCTGTGTGCCTGGTACTGTTCTAAGTGCTTTTAAAATGGATTACCTCATTTAATTACACTCAGATATCCCTTTGAGACATATACTTTATTCTCCTCAATAATAGATGGGGGAATTGAGGCCTAGAGATAAGACACTAGGCAAGGATTCCACAAGTAGGAAAAGAGGAAGGCATGATTTGATCCCCGGCCTGCTTTGTTAATTGGTTTGTAAGTAACAAAGATTAGGCCCTCTCTAAATAGTAGTCATTTGTATCTATTTCTAGGACAGGATTCTTTTTGCAATATCAAACTGTCTTTTATTATTTTAAATACAAACTAATATTGTAACTGTCAATTATTTTTCATATTGTCTTCTAAAATAAAAATTATATTGTGAAAGTATCTACTTTTTCAGGGTAAAAATGTCTGTTTATAGCTTTATAACTGCCCTTATGATAACTTACCCTAAATTAATAGAAAATACATCTTTCAAAGTATTTAAGCTTCAGACCACCTGTTTTCCAATTATGATGTTAATATATTGTAAGAATTCATACTCAGATAACTATCTTAAAACTAGAGATTGTTTCAGAATGGTTCACTACTTACCAGCTTTTAACTAATTGCACTGAAGAGGTATTTACTAATCCATCAGGGAGGATATAAATTTCCTTCAGGATATTGGCTAGCCTCACAGGCAACTCTTGTCTCAAAAACACAAAAGAGGTTCTTTCACATGCATTTTCTGAACCTGTAATAAACAGCATTTATTTAGTTTTTGGAAAAAAGTATATCTAAATTATATATTTGAGTAGCATTAACTATCCAATATAGAACACACATATATATATTACAAAATTATATTTCACTCTCAGTTGGGTAACTGCTTGTAGATAATTCAGGAATAAGCATCTTCTTTATTGTCTTTTGTCTTTTTCTTTCTTTCTTTTTTAAAAAGTGACCAAATATGAGAATTATTGTTTTCTCTTTTTGATGAGGATTCACTTCCAAGAAGTCATAATATCCCAAGGCTCTTTGTATTCATAAAAGAATGCAGGATTTAGTCAAATCACAGTGTCAGGGAGACAACATCCTTCACAGAGTTCTGGATATGAAACTGTAGTGAGGGGAAAAGGGGTGGGGTGGGAGTCCTGATGTTTCCAGACTAGTGATAAATAATACCACATTTAAATCCTTGAAATTTTTTTTATAAGATTTCTGCAGAAAGTTTGTAAATATTTTCAGCAGTAATGCAAATATATAGATAACGATAAAGCTAACGAGACAAAGACATTTGTTAGGAATACAGAGAGATGAACCCTGTGGAGGGGTGGAGGGTGGCTAAAGGATAAAATCTCGGTTAATTCGAAGCTACTTTATAATATTAGAAATCTTCTCCAAGAAGTACTATGTAGTGAAGGAGGGGATGAAGTTTCCAGTTCATTGTTAAATGGTGACTGAAAACAAAAAGTATTTTGACTGAAAACTTTGGACATAAAGAATAGGAAAGATGAGCTCAAACCATTCAGCATCAGCGGGGCTGCAAGTGGCCTTGACCTGCAGGCACAAACTGTCAGAAAGAAGGCAGATCTAAGAAAGGCAAGGTGTGCTGGCTTCGAGGTTCCAGGGTTCAGCAGGAAAGCGGACCCCAGGTGTTTTAAGTAATGAGTCCAGCCCTCCCTACACCGGGTCTGAAAGTTAATGCAGCTCCCCAGTGCCCGCCCGGGCCCTACGTCCCCGCTCACCGAAGTCCAGCAGCTGCTTCATGGACAGGGGGGACGGGCTGTAGCGCGAGAAATGCTCGACCTCGCGGGGTATCAGGGAGCCGGCGCTGCGCATCACGAAGCGTGCCGCCTTCATCTTGATGCCCACCGTTCCTGGCACGAGCTGGGGCTGGTGTGTGGGGTGACGGCTGCGGGGAGCAGGACCTGGGACCTTAGAAGGGGCGGGGCGAGCAGGTGGCTGGCGGGCTCGTGCACCCCGGCCTGGGCTGAGGTTCGGGAGTGCTTCGCGGTGGAAGAATCGGGTAGTGAGTCGATGGAGCAGTAGGTAGCTTGAGACTCAAGTTCGTGTCCAGTCACCACCCGCCGCCTCCCGAGGTTTTATTTGTTTCCCTGCACACACCCCCACCCCCGCATCCCCCGCCCGCGAAGCTCCAACCGGGAGGAACCACTGGAACTTGGAGAGCTTCCTGCGCTTGGAGCCGCGCCCGTCAGCTCAGATAAAGAACTTTGGGCCCCGCCTCCAGGACGCGGAGGCCTGGCACCCGAAGCTGTGAGGGGTAAGGGGACAGCAGGAAGCCAAAGCGGCCGTCAGGAGGTACGTGGCTCAAGATCAGCCACTTGGGACAGGACCCCGGATAGCGTGGGCTGGGGCCAGCCCAGACTCGACCTTGTTTACAAGTGAGAGGCTGTCTCAATGTCACGCATTCCAAGCCAGAAGCTATTTCCAAGAATCTGGGCTCGGAGATGTCATTGGTCCTTGCTCGAAGCGGGGCTTTTACAGTAGCTAATCAGCTGCGTCCAGAAGTATGGGCTTCTCTGCCGTTGGACCTCGAAAAGAATAAACAGCCTAAAGTTCTTACAGCGTTTTCTCCATCGGTGAATAGCTCAAGTCGGGAACTGGAAGTTCCTTTTGCTGGGACTTGAGGAGCAGCCCAGAGTACGTTTCCTTTTTCTTGTGGCGATAAAAACCCATCAATTTGTTTCCTTCCGGTAATACATTCCCTCCATTAGGCTTAACTCTTTTAATTAAAAAGAAGATTTAAAAGGGACTGATTTGTCAGTTTGACTTTTTTTTCTCCAGAGAATTTGCTCACTCTGTCCTCCTGTCCCTGCTCCTTCTTACAAATATGGCTTTTGTCACTTATGACATTATATTGTAGCTATTTATGTTCTTGTTTTGTCCCTTTCTGAACCTCTCCCCTGAAAGAGATCAGGTTTGGGACCATGTCTGATGCATCTTTCTGATTCCTACTCTGCTTTGTTGCTACTCAAGCTTAGACAGTTGTGGAAACATGGGGAAAGTTCCAAATTGCATCTCCACTTGGAGATAGGTTTTGATACCACTATGATTTATATCTTTGTATTCTGAGTCCTTTTTTACATAATGTACATAGCTCCATGAAACAACAACAACAACAAAAATGTTCAAGAAGTCAAAAGGCTAAATAAAACTCTCTCTGATGAAGCAATTTAAGGTAAAAAAATCCCTTCCTTTTTCTTTAATATATCCTAAGAACAGAAGTAAAAGAAAAGCATTCATTTGCTTTTCTTACCCTGTGTGTGGGATCTGGAATAGGCAAAAATATATATTACAAAGAATTCTACTCTTTAATCTGCAGAGGAAAGGCAATGGAAATGATGCATTATAAGCAGGTTTAATTTAGGAAAGCCCCATTGATCACTTGACCTGACTTCCCCCGCAGTGCTCCCATACGTGTGGTGGAGTGATTAAAGATCAGGTGAAGTCATATGATGTTCATAGAGATGGCTAAGGGCTAAACGTGAACCGAGGTCACCAGACTTTTGTGTGCATGTCATCCCATCCAACAACATTTACCAGGTTATTCTCACAGTACATTACATTCTTCTCTGTCATTTGTCTATGACAGGAACTGTTGTTTTGACTGGCAACAGTTATGATAAGTGGGCTGGGATAGACAGGTCAAGTTGTGTGCCCAGTTGGCTAAGGTGCTATGTATTACCGTGATTAGAATGTGACCTGGAAAGAGAGTTGCATTTCTGTTCTCAGGCTGACCTCAGAACTTGGAGGTGATCCAGTTGCTATAAAAGTAAAGGAAAGGGAATTACTTAGGAGCAATGGTATGGACAAATCTGCACATTCATTTGAGTAAAGGGTAGAGCTTCAAGAGTGCAAGTCACGGGCTTCCCTGGTGGCGCAGTGGTTGAGAGTCCGCCTGCCGATGCAGGGGACACGGGTTCGTGCCCTGGTCTGGGAAGATTCCCACATGCCGCGGAGTGGCTGGGCCCGTGAGCCATGGCTGCTGAGCCTGGGCGTCCGGAGCCTGTGCTCTGCAAAGAGAGAGGCCACAACAGTGAGAGGCCCGCGTAACGCAAAAAAAGAGTGTAAGTCACACTTTTGCCAAAGGACTGGGCATGTCCAATGGAACAAAATGCATCAAGACCCTAAGGAGAAGCCCATTCAACTTTTCCACCTCTGGGAGCATATTCCAAGGAAGCAATTAAAAATATACATAACAGGAACTTCAGAAGCCATGATGGAAAGATGAACAGATTTGACTACAGAATATTTAAAGTTAAAAAAATGAACAGCATACCTGGAGAAAATATTTTCAAAGTATATAACAGACAAATGAGTTTTTAAGAAATGGCTATTTCAACACAGAACAAAATAGACATGATCTGTTCCCTCATGGAGATTTTAGACTTGTGGGGGAAACAGGTATTACAAAAGCAAATGGACAATGAGGGTTATGAAGAAAATTCATACGAAGAATATAATTGGCTGTAACTACCTTAGATTTGTGGGCAAGGAAGGTCTCTCTGAGAAAGTAACAGTTATAAGAGATGGAGCAGCCTTCCATTGGGGCATGAGAAGGGAATATTGGTGAAAGCATATTGGTGAAGAGATTGAGGAAAGCAAGGCCTAAATCAGTATTTGGTCTCTGATGTTTCTTATAACTGGTGCTTTTAGAGGATACTAGGTATCAGGAGTTAGACTGGATGCATTGGTGGGTGCAAAACCATTTTCTCTCAAGTATCGCAGACTAATAGTGGGTGATAGAAAACAATGGTCAATATTTTTTTAATTTATGGGACTTTTATTTACTCCCCAGAGCAAAAAAATTACAATCAGTGCACTAGAAAACAGTTCATAAAAGAGATTTGATCAATGTGTCAAGTTGGTGGTGATGCTAACAGTGCTCAGGTGTGTTTGGAGGAAGAGCTATGTTGGAGGTCAGGGAATGCTTTCTCTGAGGGTTGGCTTTTGAGACAACCTTAGAAGGATGAGGAAGTTTTTGGCAAATTACTGGTAGACAATGTGGAAGGATGTCTAAGCCAGAGAAAAAGCACAGATGTACAAGCTAGGGATACAGTAGAGAAATAATGACTAGTTTACCAAAGCGGGGAGGAAATGCAAGATTGAGTTATATCATGAAAGCCTTAAATGCTGGTATGAGGACTTTGTTATTCCTGGAGTAGGCAACATGGAACTGTTGAAGTCTTTTAAGCAA
This sequence comes from Physeter macrocephalus, assembly GCF_002837175.3. NCBI lineage: Eukaryota > Metazoa > Chordata > Mammalia > Artiodactyla > Physeteridae > Physeter > Physeter macrocephalus. The sequence continues at coordinate 60,506,917 of NC_041218.1, forward strand.
CAAGCAATGAGCTCCCTGCACAGATTTGTTAGCAGCTAAACAATTCAATGCAACTAAACTTCACTGACCACCTATTATGTACCAGGCACTATGGTAGGTGCTGGGGACATAAAAATGAAAATGGTATAGTTCCTTTCTTCAAGGATTAGAGAAAGACATGTAAATACAGTAAGTCCCCTACATATGAACGAGTACCGTTCTAAGAGCACGTTCGTAAGTCCAATTTGTTGGTAAGTCCAAAAAAGTTACCTAGGTACCCAACTAACACAATCGTCTATATAGTACTGTACTGTAATAGGTTTATAATACTTTTTACACAAATAACAAACACAAAAAACAGTTTCAATCTTACGGTACAGTACCTTGAAAAGTACAGTAGTACAGTACAACAGCTGGCACACAGGGGCTGCCATCGAGTGAACAGGCAAGAAGAGTTACTGGCTGGAGGAGGGAGAGGACATGGGAGATGGTAGAGCTGAAGGATCGTCAGCAATAGGAGACAGAGGGCGAGCTGCAGTTTCACTCAGCCTGATGTGATTGGACATGTGAGCGCACATTTGCATCTTTGAAAGTTTGCAACTTGAAGGTTCAAATGTAGGGGACTTACTGAATCTAAAGAGAAAATAGCCTGATGCATATAAAGTATGTGTTGGAGTTGGGAGAAGAGCAAGCAGTCAGCAAAGACTTTCCTAGAAGAGGTGACACATCTGAGTTATAAAGGTAAAATAGAAGTTCACAGGTAAAGAGGAAAGACATTGGGGCAATGGAGAAAGGAAATGAAAAGGGCCATTTTGTTGGTAAAATCTCTAGGCTCTGTCAAATCTGAGAAGGAAGAATGAAAAAACCGTCCTCTGATGTTCTAAGCCTGTGCTACTGGGAGGGGGTGATTTCAACAATAGAAGCAAGAAGTCAGAAGGGTCAGGAGGAAAGGATAGGTTGACTGAGGAGGGGGGAACACAAATGATGAATTTGGGAACACTTTGAGTTAATGAGAAACCACTGGGGAAACAGCCGTGGCTGTAATTACTGGTGAAGGGAAGATGAGAACTCAAAGGCTATTAAGCCACTGCAGAGAAGCGAAGGTAGGTGAGTAAGAGCCTCTCCCCACTTTCTTTACACAAGGCTCCCCTCTACTATTAGCCTACAGCCATGTCTCACTTTTTTCTGTGCACAATATTTCCTTCTGGAGCAGTCCTTGGTTTCATTCTTGGCCTCCCTACACTTATCAAGGTCAAAATCCCTCCTTTCACTAAGCAACACCGAAGCAAAAGCGTTCTTCTTCTTCTGCTGCTGCTTTTTTTTTTTTTCATCTGTAGCTCCAACGTTATCAGAAAAAAGGCAAGTGAATCCTGAAGCTAACACATCTTGACTTTACACGGGAAAACAAGAAGAATTTTGCCTCAGCTCCAAATATAGGCTTAGAGTTCATTTCCCCCCAGAAATTTCTCAGTTGTGTTTAATGTTTGCATTTACAAAAAAATAAGAGAAGGTGAGCAAAGGAAATAAAAAATTAACTAAAGAAAAAAACAGACATGTGGAAACATTCTGAGACTAATGAATGAGTAGGAAAATAAAAAGTAATAAGATAATGAGACATCATTGTTCTACCATCAGGCTGGCAAATAACAAAAAATGCTAATAACATCTGATGTTGGCAAGTCCTGGGGAAATGAACGCTCTCCTGTGCTATTTGTGGAAGTGTAAAATTGGCAATATTTTTTGGAAGGCAATTGGCAGAATCTATAAAAATTTTAAGGAGAGTAACCTCTGTTTCAGCCATTCCACTTCTAGAAACTTATCCTACAGTTTTACTAACAGAGAGCATAAAGATTAATGTACAAGATTGTTCATTGCAGTTTACCTGTAAGAACAAAAATTTGAAAACAAATCAACTTGTCTACTCATGGGGGAATGGATAAATAAATAACACCATGAACTAAAATACTTGCTATTAGTTGCAAGGTGTGCACTTAGCTGACAGCATTCAGCTGCAGCACCTTTGGGATCCACATAGTATAGGAATCAATGCTACACTCTTCCCCTGTAAGCCCCTGTGATGGATAAGCACCTAGGGCTGGCCATTTCTCCTCAACGTGGGACCTTGCTAATGGGAATCCTTTGCTCTGAGGACCTCTCAGGGTTGGCCGAGGTTTTGTCAGACTTGCATCGTGGTCTGAGTCTGTCCCTGCTCAGTTCTGCTTCCCATGCCCCCTTTTCTTTCACAAGTGTCCTATATGTACCACAATCTAAAAACTTTCCCTACCCAGTACTGCTTCCTCCCCCTTAGCCTTTCACAGGCTACCAATCAGCCAGCCCAGCTGGGGGTGCTGGAGCAAACATTTCCCATTAGAAGAGTACTAGGGATAGAATAATTTCTCTGGTCCTTGAGTGTATAACTGGGATTTACATACTTGGCAATTGGCATCTGGAATAATTCCACAGTAAGTCCTTGGCCTTTGGGGTTAGAACTATCAAAGTGGGGGAAAGCCAAGTACAAGCTTCTGAAACAAATACGAAACAACATGGTATCCTGGTGGGAGTGACAGAGATTACTTCCATTCTTATAAGTATCTTAAGGGTGGTGGTTCCATCATATCTCCACTGAATTCATCTGTGGAAACTGGATGGTTCTTTGAGAATGGTTATGGACTACTATAAACCAATGGAGTAGCATCCCTGATGGAAACTGCTGTGCTGGATGTGGTACTTTTTCTAGAGCAGATTAATATGGTCCCAGGTACACGTTATATAGTCACAGATTTGGTGAGTGTATGTTTTTGTTTCTACAAAAACAAACAAACAGACAAAAAAACCCAAAACCTCTTGCACTCTTGTCCCAGAGGACCTATACTGACATTGTCTATATATTGGAAAATTGTCCTCTATATTTTGCTAATTGTAAAAAGCATGTCTCAGACTAATACGTATATAGTATGGTCCAATTTTTATTTAAGAAAGAAAGAAAAAATAATAAAAACGGAATATTTGAATATGGCTTCTTATGTGCATGTAAAGGGTCTGGGAAGGAATAACACCAAACAGTCATGGTATTGGGGGGGTGTGGAAGGAGAAACTCTCCCTTCTTCCTTTATACTCCATATTATGTTCTCCACGATGCATGGCTTTGTGCTTTATACACTAAAGTGATAGTTCTTGGCCAAATGAACAGTGTATAAAATAACACCACTCTGGGAAAGATTGTTCCCTGTCACTTGTTAGCCCTTACATTTTTCTTCTCCTACAGGATTTGGGGATGAAGCAAAAGTGGATTGAAGCAGCTAGGAACTAGACCACTGCTATTTCTAACTATGCTACTGCCAATTCCAGTGGTCCTGTGTGACTGTGTTTTGCCTGAGTGCAACAAACTGGGAGGGTAAGGTGGAGAGAGCATTTATAGAAATAAATGCTGTGCAGTGGGTGGTGATGTGCCAGCCCTGAGTATATTGGTCTACTACAACTGAACTGAAAGGTAGAACTGGGGCTCTGGAAAGCTGTATGATCCTAGGCAACTTCAAAAGTCATGTGGATGAATTATCTAATAACTCTCTGTCCTCATAGTTCCTTGAATTCTTTAATCCCAGTGACCTTGACACCTACTCTATTTCTGTTACTTATTCCCGTGCCCACTTCACATATCTGATTTTTGGTCAGGACTACCTTGCCTCTGAAAACATGAATGCCCCTGATCCCAACCCACTGTCTCCTCTTTTTCCATTTGGCTTATTCCCTTGCTCTCTCTAATCCTGTCATGGCATTCATCTTCATGAATGAAATGAAATGAAATCTTCAGGTTTCACCTTCCCTTTTGCTAACAGTATGTCATTCATCTTCTGTTTTCCATTTCTTCCCTATCCACCCTCGATGCCCTGCATCATTACTTGATTCATTCTCACCTTTATCCCTTTCTTGTTCTTCTGCTGCTTCTGTCTTACTATCTCTTAACTGAGGAAAAGGCATCTTTATTTCATCTGTGAGATTTTCCCCCCTGTCTACCACACTATAGCACTGTAGGAGATAGTAAGCCCCCAGGCCTTCCCTAAGTCTTGTGTTCCAGGTTATATCCTACCCCCCTGAGGCTGTCATAACACATCTCAGTGCAGGAGTGAACCATGGCCATCTGGTTCCACATGGTTAGGCTAAATGACTCCCTGGACTCTGTGTTGTACTGTCGGACCTCAGAGCCTACCTGCACCAGTTCTGCCATGCCTCAAGTCGTGATTTAACTCAGGTACCACCTGACATTTCTTCCTCTCAGTTCATCCATCTTTGCCTAGTTTCTCCTCCAGATTGTTTTTTTTGTACCTCCCCGTCTGACCTAGTCTGTCACGCTCTTTGCCCTTCTTCCAAATACTTACATTTTGCCTTCTAGAACTCAGCATTTGTCTACAAACTTCCTATGTCACCAATTTCTTCTCTAAATATTTTTATATTCTTGCCACAACCTGAGGACATCATGTCTTATGCAACCTCTTAAGTGTAGGTGGCTTTTTTCCTTAACTCAAAGTATATTGACCTGAAGGTGAGATGAGTGTCCTCCTCTTTCCATACCTTGTTTGTTACCTCTGTGCATTCAGAACATTACTCCTCTACTCTCCTTTAAAATCACAGGACCTTTGAAGACAAGGCATCCGATAATACCACCTACTATTTTTTTATCACTGCCTTTTATGGAGTAAATGGCTACTTCCTTGCCAGTATGATTCCTGTTATCATTCTTGTTGATTTCAACACTTCTGTGAATGATCCTTTTATCCTTTTACCCCTGAATTCATCAGTCTCTTCGCCTTATCAGTATCTATCTATATCCCACCTCAGCTACCCATTCCCATGAATACACCCTAGAACTTATCCTCACAAGTAATACTACCACATGTAAAATATCAAAAACTCCCTGTATACCACTTCCTATACTCCTAGAGTATTTGACTCAGCCATCTTCTCATGTACATTACCTCAAACTCAGTGAGACTCAAGTTTTGCCTTCCTTCCTTCCTCTTACGTCATCTCTCCTCCTCTTATCCAGTATGTACTCCATAGTCCAACACCATAATTATGCACTTGGGAAAACTCTTCTCTCTCTCTCTCTCTCTCTCTCACTAGGTGAACCAACCCTAGTTAAGCCATTTTACATATATCGAGTGGGTACAAATTTCAGTCCACAAATGCCAATGTGCAAGTGTTGAAATTTTCTTTTCTGTAAGTCAGCTTAATGTCAATTACAAGGCTGTTTGGGTTTTTTGTTTTGTTTTTAATTTTTATTGGAGTATGGTTGCTTTACAATGTTATGTTAGCCTCAGCTGCACAACAAAATGAATCAGCCATATGCATACAGATATCCCCTCCCTTTTGGACTTCCCTCCCATTTAGGTTACCACAGTGCATTAGGTAGAGTTCCCTGTGCTGTACAGTGTGTTCCCATCAGTTGTCTATTTTATACATAGTATCAATAAGTCTGTTTGGTTAATGGGAGATTTTACCATTCTTTCCCCCAGGGCTGCATCTATGTTCTCAGGAGCTCATATAGGCTGAGGTCTCAGGGCAGGTGGAGATCTAGTGCCTGGTGTCATCTAACCATGCTAGCTTCCAGTGAGATGTTTCTCATTATATCTGGTTCTAGATTGTTGGTTCATGTAAACTGCTACAATATCATCCCTCATTCCCATCTAAAAGACCTGTTTGGGTCTGTTTCTCTCTCTCTCTCTCTCTCTCTCTCTCTCTCTCTCTGGCCTGTCTCTGCTCTTGGCTACATGGGCAACATTTTATCCTGCTGTTCCTGAAACATACTGGACCCTAGTCTCATACCCCATGTACCTCAGTGCCCCTCTGTTGTGACTGTACCATCTGGGGCTACAGGAAACTCTAGAAGGCTGATTCTTGCCTGGCTGCCTAATATTCCATGCAGCCATTTTTACTCCTGCTATGTTCCTAGGGTCTTGGTGCAGAAAATGAATTTCAAAGGCCCAGGCCTTGAAGGGATCTAGAGCTTAGTGAATATGCAATAAATCACATCATGTTTCCCACTATTACCTCTCAAACTGGAAGAGATTCTCTGGTTTGGGGAGTACTGAAGAAAATAAAAGTTGAAGGAAACTTGACAACAGCTCAAATGAACCTTAAGAAGGAGTTAGTAGATGGATCATAGAAACCACACATAGGTTTTTAGGAAAAAAGAAAACATATATCTCAATTTCTTGGATCTCCCAAACTTGTATTAAGTATTTTTGGCTTCTTCTGTGAGTCATGGTTGAGCTATCCAAATGAGGGAGGGGGTCATGGGATAATAAGAAATGTAGGTGGAAAACGTAGATGGTTAATATTTTGAATATTATATGCACAAACATATACATAAACATATGTATAAAGAAAATAGCCCAGAAGGTCCATAATGGTTATTTTGGGGTGGTAAAATTATCAGTATTTATGTTTGCTTTTTTTGTGCTTTCCCAAATGTTAAACAATGAAACGTGTTACTTCTTAATTATAAATGTTATTTCAAAATTTGAAATAAAAACATATGTAGCAAAAGAACAGGCAGAAGAATTTGGCAGAGATCTGTTAAAATAGGCTTTTGATGAAATTGGAAGGCAGGATCATGACAGGAAATTGGGTTAATCGCTCTCCTGCCTTCTAACCCCTTGGGCATACCAAGAGGCTTGGAGACTCCACACCTGAGAAGCCCGAATTCAGCTCTTTCTCGCCTTTATCCTTCCTGCACTTTGTCACCTGTAGAATGATATTGAGCTACTGTCAGCTGAAACTTTGCTTCTGGTTCTGTGACTTGTTCCTTTTCTCTGATTGCTGATCGTTGCCTAAATTTCCTGAGATTATCACCAAACAGGATACTTCTTTTCCCCTCCCCCTACCCCTAACAGAGTCCAAATAGAAAGAAATCTCTTACTTGGAAAACTCCAAGTTTTGCCACGGTCCAGCCTTGATTTGTGTAGCACTGACTGGATGCCTTAGACAACCTTTTAGTGGTGTTCCAGTTAATAAAAGGACACAATCAGGCATCAGGTCATCTGGAAGACAAAGTTTAGAGGTCACTTCCTTTTGTCATTTCTTTGCTTATCCCAGTGTAGGGGATGGTCAACACTGTATAAACACCCCACTGGATATCCACTTAAAAATGGGAAAATTTTGTCATTTACACAATAATTCCTTACTACCTGATTAATTCAATCAATTCATGTGTACTGGCCTATTAGTATACACAATGCATTAGTATAGCATTGCAATGCTATGTGCTTAGCAGTAAAAAGACATACCCAGATGTTATACTAAAATTTTCTGTTTGTTTGAAAATACCAATTTAAGCAAGTACATATTGTGCTAGTAGTTAGTCCCTCCCTCTCCAACTGTAGCTGACACCACCAATTATAGATCATAACATTCTTTCCTATTTGGTCTGGTTTGGCCTCAGGATTCTTTCCAACACAGCACTCCAGAGATCAGAGAAGCAGTGAATTAGGTTTGAGAGATACAACCCCTTGTTATTCCTGGGCTAGGGATCCAAGCGGCCTCCACGTTTCAGCCTCCCTTCCTCTACCCTTCCCCTACCCTTTCCTTTCCATTTGCAAGAACTGTCCTTTAGTTAGACTGTCAAAGACAAATATGAAAAGCATTCGTTTAATCCAGCACTTTCACTTGCAGAGGAAAAACTGAGGCAGAGGGGACATTAAGTCACCTAAGTCACATAGATAGTAGGAAATATGAGTTTTCTAAATCTCAGTTTAAACGGAAATCTTTGCCATGTTATTCTGGGGCTTGGCAAGTTTAAGATTTTTTTCACATGAGCCTTTCTGACCTTTTAGAACTAAGAATGCCTGTTTGCCCTCTTGGTCCAAACCAGACAACTGTGTGAAACTGAATTTGAGGGGGAAAAAAAAACCCAAAAACATGCTGGAAACTCAACAGCTTGTTTCTTCAAGGACACTGATTTTTTTTCTGGTGTCCTCTTATATGTAGGGTATAGGTTAGACTTTGCCAGAGGGGAAATTAGACCATGTTTAGCTTTAACAGTAATCACACAGACACATACTCCTTTCCCCTTTCAGTCCTTCCCTTTTGAAAATAAACTTGAGGATTTGACAATGCTGAGTTTGAGCAACCTGGTTATGTTATGTTCTTGGTTGATGAAGGGCCTCGCTGTGTTTCAGTAGTCAGTGCTGAATCCAAAAAGGACACTTTGCTCTTTCTTTCACCCCTTCCACAGTAGGGTTCTCCCACCTCTGCTTTCAACAGATGGGCACCTCAAACTGTACTGTGTATTGGAGCAAAGGGATCATTTTCCTTTGCTAGGGCACGAATTCATAAATTCATTTCTTGTTTAAAAATAAAGTTACTCTGCCATGCACAGTTTTCTTCAACATCGTGTTTGGAGGAAAACACCTAGCCCATCCTATAGAAGCTAAGACGATGCTGGGCCTCTTGCTGGCAGGCTAACTGGGTGAAAGGTCGGTCCCACACTCACAGCCTGAGCTGCCCCTGCCTGGCAGTGGAGTCAACAAAGGAAGTTTAGTAGGTGAAGGGTCACCGCTCTGGAGCTGCAGTCACTTTCCATGCGTCATTCTCAGGCATCTAGTTTCTTTTCAGGGAAATAAAGCTCAGCAGGGAAAAGGTCACACAGACCAGAGGCGGCTCTGTAATAACCCACTCCTGCTGTGATGCTGTGTCCAAGGCAAGAGGCCAAGTGCTCAGGCCTCCTGGCCTTTAGGAATTCTGCTGCTCAAGTGGAAAAACAGAGATTGTAAAGTGCTTTAAAGACCATCCTGTACCAAATGTGGCAAACTGATACACAGCCTATTGACTGGCTAATTCATATTATGTAAAATAACTTTATAAGAAGAAATTCTTTTAAAAAGTATATTGCAATAAAGGAACTTATAGGTTTTCTTATTAGCTGATCTAGACCAGAGCAATGGGTCCTGATCCTGGCCACACATTAAAGTCACCCAGAGAGCTTTTACAAATGACTGATGCTTGGTACCAGTTGAATCAGGATCTCTACCTGGGGTACCCAGCCATCTTAATTTTTATAGAGTATATCTAATGTGCAGCATCGCTTTAGAATCTTAAAAACATGGCCATTTGAAATGACTCCAGATAAGGAGAGAAGTTCTCCACGTTCTAGAGCAGTGCTTTTTAGGTTGTGGGTAATGACCGATTGGTCTGACCCACTGATTAGTGGGTCATGAAATCAGTTTAGTGGGTCATAACCAGCATTAAAATGAAATCGAATAAAGAAAAAAAGCATGCTTGTGATAAGAGAAATGGTGGGGGGATGTAACTTTTGTTTCAGATCTATCTGGGTCGTGATATAAGACCAGTATTCTAGAGTCTAGGAATAAAAGCTTTGCTGCCTTGAGCCTCCACAGAATTGTTCTGATTCGAAGTGGTTGTTGGCTTTTTAAATAGTTTTGTTGATTCCACAGGATATTGTGGCTGTGAGTTGGGAAGCCTGCCATGATATTATTTTGAAAAGCGCTGTACAGTGTTCCTCCCACATGGTTCCCAGAGTTAGTTCAGTATGAGCATTTCCTCTTGAAACATTACAAATGTAAAGGGAGGTCATGACCAAGATCTCAAGGTGAATTAATGAGAAATTCGAATGAGAAAGAAATTGGTTGCTCACAAGTCTGGATGGAACCTTGCCAGTGTGAGCTCCACTCTAAGAAAACTAATCTGGCTAAGACACAGCCATGATAGTCCTTCTGACCCGTGGTATTATGGGGTGGTCACAGGCTGACACTGACCATGTCTAGAATCAGCCAAATGGTAGGATTCATACTCTGAGAGGAAGGGGTGTCTCCACTGGAGATGATGAGTAACACAATAGAGGACTGTTAAGTTGCTATTAGAGAGCAAACCCAGAAATTGTATGGAGAAAATAGGAATAGTGATGAGGGGTTCGTTCCAGTTTGGGGGCCTCTTTTTCCCTGTTAATGTCCTTTTTTCTTCTTTCTGATTTTTCTTTTGAGTTTCTTTTAAATGAGTGCTTCTGGTTATGCTACTTCCTTGTCTGCTAGTGGACACTATGTTTCAGTTTCAGGGTGGTAGCAGTTAGAGAATCTATACCCTACATCAATTTGAAAGGAAGTGGAGGCCACAGTGTTACTAGATGTATACATGACATCTCTGAGTGACTGAGGTGTCCACTTTTTATCTTGATATTTTGACACAATATTTAAGGAAACTCTTACTTTTCTTCTGCTTCTGTATTGAGGAGGAAGAATTAATGTAATATACTCTGTCCTTCAGAGAAACCTGTCTAAGTGTTTGATTCACTAGTTTCAATATTTAGATTTATGAAAGAATTGCTGAAAACCAATGACTAGTAGTGTTTGCCCTTCTTTCTTAAGAAAAGAAGATTTGCTATGTTCCTGCAACCTAAGGAATAATTAAAGCTAATTTCTCCGTGGACCTTGGAAAAATTGGCAACAAATAATGGATTTGTCCATCAAAAAATGTTTAAAGCAAACATCTTATCAGTCACTGATCAGCTACAAATCCATTTAAGGCAGAACCAGACCAGCCATGGGCGATTTTTCTCATTACAGTAGTGTTTAAACTGTTGTTTCCAGATGACATAGGAGACATAACAGACAAACAACACCTGCAAGAAGAATTGGTGAAGTACTGACTTTCCATCAGTCAAAAAGTTTACTAAGCAGATGAAGAGTAACTTGCCTTCACAGTGACATTTTCCTAAAGTCTTGTTTGTAGTCAAAGGCATTGTTCTTCCTTAAACAGTCAAACTTTAATTACTGGAAAAGGTTAGCATCAAAACCAAGAACATGTTGGTAAATTAGAGGTCACATCAGAAAAATAAATTCAGTTAGGTTTGAATGAATTTTTCATCTTGTCCCCACCTCCCTCCTTAACCTCCTCTCCCTTCCCCACATGATCACACTTTCCTGTGTTCACATTAATTCTGTTAACAACAATGAGTGGATATTTCGACACAACAATGTTTTGATCTCAGTAAATTTTACAATTCTATCCCTAACTGAGATGGTTCAGTTGAAAAAAGAGGCAGTATTTTATAACAAAGAAGGGTGGGTTGAAGTCATGGGGATCCTGTGTTCATTTCTTTTGATACTCACTGAGAGCCCCTCAAAAAAATCATTTGATCTCTCTAGATGAGTTTCCATGTTGGTAAAGGTCAAGTGTTGTTGTAGATGACCTTTAATGTTCATTGCACTCTTGTTTCCCCATTATCACTTTTAAAATTCTCACTGAATGTGTCTGAGTAATTGCTGCCTTTCCCACATCGAGAAAAAATCTTTAGCAAGAGTTCAATTAGTATAAACCCCTTTCCTAAGCAGAGGCATTCTGACATTGTCTGGGACCAACAACCATCTCATTGCTGCTAGTTCTGTTCTCTGGAATATCTCAAAATAAATCCAGCCAGGGCTAGGCACAGGATTTTGGTCCGGCTCATTGAATGTTCTGTAATGGGGTTTTGAATCTTGAGTGAGGCTGCAGCTGCAAGAACACAGGGGCAGGTGCTGCTCATCCGTCATTCCTGCTAGGGGCACAGGTGTGAGGACCGGATTTCTTCTGGGTGTAACCCCGGCAGGGCTTCTGGCTGCCCCATCCCAGAGCTCCCTCTGTCTTTTCTGAACCTGATCCTCCCATGTCCTGTGGATTTTGTGGACAAATTTCCATTCTGGTTAAGATAGTCCTGGTTAGGTACAATCAGAGCTTTTAAAAATAGGTCTAGAAGCTGGCAATCAAGATGCTTGAGTGACTTTCCATGAAATTTCTCCCCGTATTTGGAGGCAAATACCATTCTGCCTGTGTATTCTTTTCCCCAGAATTTGGACACTCTCCCTTTGACATTCCTGGTTCTTTCACCATCTTGTAGATCTACAGTGGTACTCACCTACAGTGGTTCTCTTATTCTTAACACCATTCTCTTAATTGTGTAGACTAAGGTTGAATTAGCATTTGATGACACAACATTATACTTTTGGTTGAGTTTATTGCCAACTAAAACTCCAAAGTCTGCTTCCCTCTGTCCCCCATAAAACATGTATACACTTAATTGATTTTTCAAACTCGACAGTTTTTTTTTAAAATTTCGTCAATCTTGCCTGTCCAGATCTCAGTGAATTCAAATTCTGTAGTACTGACTATCTTTAAAAAGAAAACTAGTTTGTGTCATCTGAAAATTTGACAATCCTGTATTTGCCATTTGGCTAAGTTGTTTATAAGGAAGATAGAGGCAAGGACCAAGCTCTTTGGAAGAACCCTAGAAAACTGTTTTTGGAAGAAAATAGAACACCAGTTTTGCAAGATGCAGCTGAAAATAGAGTACCACGCTCAAATACATGTGGAAAATGCTACATACTAAAACGCTTTTTTGAGATTTAAAGTACATATTGATGATTAAAATCTCCAAGAAACTTCCCTCCAGATTGATGTTGATCAATGAATTTAGCATTTACCAAACTGTGTTCCAGTAGATATTCCTTGATGAAATAAGAAGGGCCGGCATAAATAAATACTTATTTACTCTAGGACTTTCAGAACCATATTTATGGTATTGTTATAATGTGAATCTATAGAATATTCAGTCTTTCTACAATTTACTGGACTACAGAGACTTCTTCTTCACAGAGCATCTTTCAAGACTGGTAAGGTAGGACTTCCCTGGTGGCACAGTGGTTAAGAATCAGTCTGCCAATGCGGGGGACACGGGTTCGATCCTTGTTTGGGGAAGATCCCACATGCCACGGAGCAACTAAGCCTGTGTGCCACAACTACTGAGCCTGCGCTCTAGAGCCCACGAGCCACAACTACTGAGGCCGTGTGCCACAGCTACTGAAGCCTATGCACCTAGAGTCCATGCTCCACAACAAGAGAAGCCACCACAATGAGAAGCCCGCGCACTGCAATGAAGACCCAATGCAGCCATAAATAAATAAATAAATAATTTTTTGAAAAAAGACTGGTACGGTAAATTTGGTAAAACCATGTCAGTGGATATTTTGGGGCTCTGGGTGTTATACTGGCTCCATATCTGCCTAGATTTCCAACCTCAAACTTTGTGAATTGATCTAATGCATGACATGCCTCCACCAGTGCTATGAGCAAACACTAAGATCACTTTTTGAAAGAACCCATTTTAAAAATCAACTTTATTGAGTCAAAGTCAACTTTACTGTTATTCACATACAATAAAATGTGATCCTTTTAAGGGTACATTCTTAGAGTTTTGACCACAACCACGTTTAAGATATAGAACATTTCTATCACCCCCAAAATTTCCCTCTGCTCTTTTACAGTCAGTCTGCTCTGACCCCTGGCCCCAGGCAACCACTAATCTGCTCTTTATTGCTATAGATTAAATTTCCTTTTTTCTAGACTCTCATATAAATGGTATCATACAGCGTCTACATTTGTGCCTGACATTTTACTCAGCATGTTTTTCAGAGTCATTCTTGTTATTGTATGTATTAGTAGTTCATTTTATTGCTGAGTAGTATTCCACTGTATGGATACAACACAGCTTGCTTATCCATTCATCTGTGATGGGTAGTAGGACTGTTCCTAGTTATTAGCTATTTGAAATAAAGCTTTTATGAACATTGTATACAAGTTTGCGTGTACTCCAGCAGTGTATGAGTTCATTTTTCCCCATCCTCACCAACACTTGATATGGTTACTCTTTTTCATCTTAGCTATTCCAGTGGGTGAGAAGGAGTATCACATTGTGGTTTTATTTTATTTATTTATTTTTGGCTGCATTGGGTCTTTGTTGCTGCATGCGGGCTTTCTCTAGTTGCGGCAAGTGGTGGGCAGGCTTCTCATTTCAGTGGCTTCTCTTGTTGCGGAGCACGGGCTCTAGAGCACAGGATCAGTAGTTGTGGCGCACAGGCTTAGTTGCTCCGCAGCATGTGGGATCTTCCTGGACCAGGGATCGAACCCATGTCCCCTGCATGGGCAGGCGGATTCTTAACCACTGCACCACCAGGGAAGTCCCTTTCATTGTGGTTTTAATTTGTACTTCTCTGATGACTAATGGTGTTGAACATCTTTTCAAGTGCTATTGGCCATTTGTGTATCCTCTTTTGCAAAGTTCCTGTTTAAATCTTTTGTCCATTTAAAATCTGGGTTGTTTGTCTTCTTATTATTGATATTTAAGAGTTCATTATATGTTCTATACGACGTGTCCTTTTTCAGATATATACGACATATGATACACACATGTCCTACATGTTACGTTTATATATGTATGCACAATGTGTTTATACACATATATATTGGATATACACACACATAATATTTTTGATATATATTAGATATTTTCTCCCAGTTTGTGGCCTGCTTTTTAATTTCTTAAACAGTGTCTTTCTAAGAACAAAAGCTTCAAATTTTGAAAAAAATCCAACTTTTCAATTTTTTCTTTAATATTCTTGCTTTTTTAGCCATTCTAAGGAATTTTTTGCCTACCCCATGGTCGTAAAGGAAGAAGTGAGTTTTCCCCTTGTATTCTTGTATTGGCTAATTCCAGCCATTGTGTGTATTGGCTAATTCCAGCCATTGTGTTAAGACATTGCCCCGTTCCCTTCCTTTCCACAGACTCATCATGAGTTGGCTGGAAAAGACAGTAAGCTTCCAGTTGTTGGGAGTCTACATCAGCTAATGTGACAGGAGCATGGTTAGGCCCTATTTAAAAAGAACATGGAGAACATTTGTAATATGTAAAACTCTTAGAAGAATGCTCTGAAAGGCCTTTCTTAACCACCTTATTTAAATGTCTTCTCAAGTTACTCGCTATCACATCACCTTGGAAGTATTCTTCAGGGCACAATTATGTTTGGCAATCTTCTTTGTTTGTGTACCTATTTCTCATCTGACTTCCACCCATTACATTTGTAAATACGCTATGGGGGTAAGGCCTTTGCATAGAATTGCTAATCTTTAGGAGGGCAATCTCTCTAATCCTCACTTTAATGAGAATTGAGATTCTCTGAAAATACTATATTCACCCTTTCATGAGTAAGAGATGATTCAGGATGGGGTAATGGGGGAATTATTATGAAGATTGCTTCTTTCTGTAATTTCCTCTCTAGCCTTTTAGATGTGTAATTTACAACAGAATATTGGTTTTCTTAGATTGTTGCCTAGTAGCGTAAACTCGGTTAAAGCGGTCCTGCTGGCATTGTAGGGAAGGGTTTCTTTTACTGGTGTTTATCATTCAGCTCCTGAAATTCACACTGGGTGAAACTTGGCATGACAGCTCTCAGCTCAGTTGCAACTTAGAAGAAAACAGATTCTGCTTTGCTTAAATTGTTTTCGATTGACTGAGTAAGAATAAATTAAAGGTTCTCATAGGTAATAGCTTTTGAATTCAATTAAAAATATCATCAGGCAGCTGCTTTCTTTTTTTCTGAAAGTACAGAAATGATTTTGAGCTAGTTAATTGATTTTCTTATGAAGTTTTTTGACTGACAGATTTAGTTTAATTCTTCCTCAACATTTTTCACTTGTAGCAATATAGGAATAGAAAATCGGAATCAGAAAAAATTCTAATTATCTTGCTATGGTAAGAAGCTCAGAGTAATAACATCTTAAAGGTCAGTCAATTCATCTCTTCATTTGTTCATTCATTCGAACATTGATTCATTGATCAAATATTTATCTCTTAATTTGGGCCAGGTTCACTGCACAAGTGTTTATTAATACTTATCACACTTGGGATTTTTTTTGTTTACAAATGACCCTAGTTTGCTAGTCTGTAAATTTCAAGCAAGCTGGGACGATGTCTTTCTTATTTCCTGCTGGATCATAAGTACCAAGAATAATGGATGGTGTATAGTAGAATTTCAATAAGCATTTGGTGGAAGAAAGAAGAAAGAAAGGAGAGAGGGAGGAAAGGAAGGAAGGACAGGAAGTCAGCAAGGGTTGGAGATTGTGAGATGTTCTGTGTACTGCACTCCTTGGTCAGGAGGAGGCTAGGAACATACTCACCCAGAGGCTAAGGTTAGCCAAACTCTTCTCTTCTTTGTTCAATACAGATCAAGGAAGATTTCACAAGATGTTTTCCCCCTTAGCCATGTCCGAAAATCACGTTTTCTAAATTAAAAGGGGAATTTGTTGGGTGTCACAGTATTCCTTAGAGAATCAGGCTGTATTCTTCTCTAGCTCTTGTAAGGGGTTTATACTCAGAGGTAGGAGCCTGGAATCCTATTCTACCTCCACCCACAATTTGCTGTGAGACTATAGGCAACTTACCTCATCTCTATTTTCTCACCTCAAAAAATGAGGATAATGATGACAGGAATACTTGTTTCAGGAATACTTGTTTAGATTCACTGAAATGTGTATCTGTGTGAATGCTTGACAAAAAGTAAAGTTATTTGAAAGTAATTTGTGCCAATATTATGGAAAAGAATTGGGACAATTCTGCTGGCTTCAACCTACAAAAGACTAATTGACAAAAAGAGGCACTGGGAAAGAGGCTAAACCCCAGGCTGTACATATTATATGACTCCATTTATCTCACTATCAAAGCACTATCAGTTAAAATTAAACTTTAATGCACTAAGTCAAGGTATAAGGGATGGAATGAGGGGGCATGAGGGGTTTTTGGGGTGCTAGCAGGTTTTATTACTTTACCTGGTTGATGATTACAATGGTAGTTATATGTGATAATTAGTTGACCTATACATTTATGTTTTACACCTTTTCTTTATGCATGTTATGCTTCAGTAAAAAGTTTAAAATATGATACTGAAGATGATTTTTCAAAATCACCCAAAATTCAACCACTCAGGTATAACTGCTATTAACCTTTTGGTCTCTGCTCTTCTAAATTTTTTTCTTTTTATATACAAGTAAATCTACATAGACACCAATCTTCTCCCACCCCACCCCCCCCAAAAAAACCTACAAAAAACATTTATAAATCTAGAAACACACAGTTACACAACACACGTTCTATATTTTTATGTAAAGTGGGATTTTGCTACATATAGTATTGTTTTATAACTCATTTTTTGAATGAATATGAAAAAGGCTTTGATGTTTTTCCTGATTACTAAAAAAATGCTCAATAAAAATGTAAATAATATAGAATATATTCAAAGAAGAAAGTACAATTCACTTTTGGCCTCATCACTCAGAAAAAAATGATGTCTTATAAATTTCCTAACGGATATGACATCACAAGTTTTTCCCAAAGTACCTTAACAAAATAGAGTATCTGATTCTGTCCTTCAGATCCAATCTTGCAACTTAGTGTAGTACAAATGTTGTTTTAAAATAATAGGCGGGCTTCCCTGGTGGCGCAGTGGTTGAGAGTCCGCCTGCCGATGCAGCGGACACGGGTTTGTGCCCCGGTCCGGGAAGATCCCACATGCCGCGGAGTGGCTAGGCCCGTGAGCCATGGCCGCTGAGCCTGCACGTCCGGAGCCTGTGCTCCGCAACGGGAGAGGCCACAACAGTAAGAGGCCCGCGTACCGCAAAATAAATAAATAAATAAATAAATAAATAATAAAAAATAAAAATAAAATAGGAGGCTCTTTCTCTTAGGCCTAATGGGGTGTCTGCATCTGGGTCAAGTCACTGACACATGCCTGAACGTGGCTCTTGGCTTTGTAAGTTCACAAAGTTAATATTATAAGTTAACTGTTATCTGAGAGTCCAATTCAAAAGACTAAAACTTACAAGATGCAAACTCCTATCTAGAATGCCATACATGCTCTCGCCTTTACACCTGCTGGAACCCTCTGCCTGGAACTCTCTCCAATTACTTATATGGCTGTCTCTTCATTCAGATCTCTACTTAAATGTTCTCATATCCAAGGCCTTTCCTGACTACCCTTTTAAAAATAGTATACCTCACTTCCTGACACTGTGAATCCGCTCTTTTATGTTTCTTCTCGGCACTTACCATTATCTGATATTATATTAAGCGTTTAGATTTTAGAATATTAGTCAGGGTTTCTTTGTTTTGTTCATTCATGTCTGGCCCACAGTATATGCCACAGTATACGCTCAATCAATTTTTTTTTTTTTTTTTTTTTTTTTTAGCGGTACGCAGGCCTCTTACTGTTGTAGCCTCTCCCGTTGTGGAGCACAGGCTCCGGACGCGCAGGCTCAGCGGCCATGGCTCACGGGCCTAGCCGCTCCATGGCATGTGGGAACTTCCCGGACCGGGGCACGAACCTGCGTCCCCTGTATCGGCAGGCGGACTCTCAACCACTGCGCCACCAGGGAAGCCCCTCAATCAATTTTTGTAGAATAAATAAAGTGTTCCCAAACGTGACACAACAAGTTAATCGCACCTTTTGCTCCTTCTCTACCTCTAGAAAAATATCTTTGGGAAATGTGATCAAGAGCAGGAGGTATTATATCACCATAATGGTATCACCATGGAGCATGTACTTACCAATAAAATACAGTTTTATTCTATTGGTGTGATTTTAGAGACACCTTCATCTATCAGTTACCAATTTGAGGCTCATGAGGTTAGAATGGTTCTTGGAGCTCTTTTTAATATTTCAGAAAGTTTAATAAAACCCATGCAGTTATCCTTAATAAGACTGTGGGGGGAAAATGAAAACACATAATCCAGAGGTTGCAAAACTTTCTCAGGTCACGGTGATTTAGTAATTTTTGTGATTTTATACTACTATCATAAGCTTTACTGCTAATAAATCATTTGAAATCTGGATTAACATTGACCAAAAAATAGTGATAATATGGGCAGAACAAACTGTTTATTGTTTACTGTATATGAAGCTTATTTGGTAGACAAAATCTTTTAAAGACTCCACTGACACTGGGTAGGAGCAGATGAAATAAATTTAGCCTGATTAGTGAAGCATTTACAAACTTACTTTTGTAAATAAGAGAGGAAGAGTGGAGGTCCTACCTCTGCAGAAGACTGCCTTATTGTATTATGTGATGATTTTGATGAGGAGCACTGTCAAAGGGTGACATTTTTTTTCTCTTCCTCCTAGCCTTTGGATTCCAGACTCCTATACACATAAACCAGCCCCTGCAGTGGGTGCTTGAAGGTCTAGGGACGGTTTGAAGCAATAATTAGTTTCCAATCCTACAAGTTCGGGGCTTTGCTTATTTTCATTAATAAGACTGGATTACAAAAAAAGATAGCTTGTCATGTCAATCCCAGACTCCCTA
This sequence comes from Physeter macrocephalus, assembly GCF_002837175.3. NCBI lineage: Eukaryota > Metazoa > Chordata > Mammalia > Artiodactyla > Physeteridae > Physeter > Physeter macrocephalus. The sequence continues at coordinate 60,526,072 of NC_041218.1, forward strand.
AAATGGATAACCAACAAGGACCTACTGTATAGCACAGGGAACTCTGTTCAATATTATGTAACAACCTAAATGGGAAAAGAATTTGAAAAAGAATAGATGCATGTATATGTATAACTGAATCATTTTGCTGTATACCTGAAACTAACACAACATTGTTAATCACCTATGCTCCAATATAAAATAAAAAGTTAAAAAAGAAAGATAGCTTATGCTTTCCTTCTCATTTGGTGCTAAAGATTACAGCAGAAATTAATGAAATAGAGAATAGGAAAACAATAGAGAAAAATCAATGAAATAAAAAGTTGGTTCTTTGATAAATGAACAAAATTGGCAAAAATTAGCCTCGATTGACCAAGGGAAAAAGAGAGGACTCAACTTATTAAAATCAGAAATGAAAGTGGGGACATCACTACCAACTTTACAGAAACAAAAAAGGATTAAAAGGAAATAATATGGACAATTATATGCCAATAAATTAGATAAGTTAGATTAAATGGACCAATTCCTACAAAGGCACAAACTACCAAAACTGACTCAGTAAGAAATACAAAATCTTAATTGACCTGTAAAATAAATAAATAAATAAATAAATAAATAAATTTAGTTGGTAACCAAAAAAACTATATACAAAGAAAAGTCCAGGCCTGGACACCTTTACTGGTGAATTTAACCAAACATTTAAAGAATTAATGCCAATTCTTTATAAACTGCCAAAAAATAGAAGAGGAGTGAACAAGTTCAACTCATTTTATGAGACCACTTTTATGCTGATACCAAATCCAGAAAAAGACATCAGAAGAAAGGAAAACTATGGACTAATATCTCTTTTGAATATAGTTGCAAGTCCTCAACAAGATACAGCAAACCAAATCTGACAACATATTAAAAGGATTATATACCTTGACCAAGTGGGATTAATGCAAAGTTGGTTTTTACATCTGAAAATTAATTAACGTAATATGTAATATTAATAAAGGACAAAGTACCACATGATCATCTTAATAGATGCAGCAAACCCATTTGACATAATCCAATACCCTTTCATGATAAATGCACTTTAAAAATTAGAAATAGAAGGGAACTTTCTCAATCCAATAAAGGGCATCAGAGAGAAGTCCACAGCTAATATCACACTTATTGATGAAAGACTGAAGACTTTTCCCCTAAAGTCAGGAACAAGACAAAGATGTCTGCTCTCATCACTTCTAGTATACATTGTGCTGGGGATTCTAGCCAGTGCATTTAACCAAGAAAATGAAATAAAAGGCTTCAAGATTGGAAAGGAAGAAGTAAAACTGTTTCTATTCACAGATGATGTGATCTTGTATTTAGAAAATCCTAAGCAATCCACTAAAAACTACTAGAAGTGATAAGTTCAGAAAGATTACAGGTTATAATATTAATATACAAAAATCAATTGTAGATAGGGGTAGGGGATTAATAGGTACAAACTACTATGTATAAAATAAACTATAAGGATATATTGTACAGCAGAGGGAATATAACCAATATTTTATAATAACTTTAAATGGAGTATAATCTATGAAAATTTTAAATCACCATGTTGTACACCTGAAACTAATATAACATTTTAAATCAACTGCCTAATTTAGAAGGATTAATTGTAATTCTATACACTAGCAATGAATAATCTTAAAATGAAATTAAGAAATTTATTTACAATAGCTTAAAAAGGAATAAAATACAATAAATTTTACAAAATAAGTGTAAAACTTATACTCTGCTATCTGTAAAGCATTGTTAAAAATAATTAATGAAGATGAAAATAAATGGAAAGACATTTCATGTGCATGTGTCAGAAGACAATGTTGGTAAAATGGCAATACTCCCCCAATTGATCTACAGATTCGATGTAATCCCTATCAACCTTACACTTGGTTTCTTTGCAAAAATTGACAAGCTGATCATAAAATTCATATGGAGATTTGAGAAAACTAGAAGAGTCAAAATAATCTTGGAAAAGAAGAACAGAGTTGTAAGTTGAAGGACTTACACTTCCCAATTTCAAAACTTACTGTAAAGCTACAATAATCAAGACAGTGTGGCAGTGACATAAGGACAGACATATAGATCAATGGAGTAGAATTAAGAGTCCAGAAATAAACCCTCCATTTATAGTCAATTGACTTTTGACAAAGGTACCAAAAAAAATTAAATGGGGGAAAGAATAGTCTTTTCAATAAATGATACTGGGGCAACTGAATATCTGCATGCAAAAAAAAAAAAAAAAAAGGTGGACCTATACTTCACATCATATACAAAAATTAGGTAAAAGTGCATCATAGACCTAAATGTAAGAGCTAAAAATATAACACTCTTAGAAGAAAATGTGGGCATAGATCTGTAACCTTGGATTTGGCAATGGTTTTTGAAATATAAAAACAAAAGTATAAGGAACAAAAGAAAAAAATAGACTAATTGGACTTTATCAAAACTAAAACTTTTGTACTGCAAGAAACATAATCAAAAAAGTGAAAAGACAGCCCACTAAATGGGAGAAAATATTTGCAAATCATAAATCTAATAAGAGACTTGCCTCTAGAATACATAAAGGACTCTTACAACTCAAAAATAAAAAGACAAATAATCTAATTTTAAAAATCACAAAGGGTCTGAATAGACATGTCTCTAAAAAAGATATACAAATGGTAAATCAAAACCATACATAATGGGATACCACTTCATATATATATATATATATATAATAAAAATATGGGTAAGTTCTTGCTTGGGAGGCACATATACTAAAGTTGGAATGATACAGAGAAGATTAGCATTGCCCCTGTGCAAGGATGACACAAATTCATGAAGAGTAAGTATTAGAGAGAATGTGGAGAAATTAGAACCCCCATATACTGCTGTTAGGAATGTAAAATTGTACGCTTTGGAAAACAACCTGGAAATTCCCCAAAAGGTAAACATATAGTCACCCTATGACCCAGCAACTCCATTCCTACACCCAAGAAAACATGTCCACCAAAAAATGTTGTCCATGAAAGATCAGAGCAGCATTCTTCATAATATCCAAAGAATAGAAATAACCCAAATGCCCATCAACTAATGAATGGATAAATAATAAGTGGTATAGCCACACAATGGAATATTATTTGGCAATAAAAAGGAATAAAGTACTGGCACATGCTACAAAAGAGATGAATCTTGAAAATATATTAAACGAAAGAAGCCATAAACAAAAGACCACATATTGTTTGATTGATATGAAATGTCCAGAATAGGCAAATCCATACAGACAGAAGTAAATCAGTGGTTATCTAGGGCTGGGAGTGTTTGGGAAGTGATACCTAAAGAGAACATGGTTTCTTTTGGAGTGATGAAAATGTTCTAAAATTTATTGTGCTGATGTTCACACAGCTCTGAGAATATACTAAAAACCATTGAATTGTACACTTTAAATGAGTGAATTGTGTGGTATGTGAATTATATTTTGATGAAACTGCTACAAAAAAAGTTAATAATTTATTAACTGTAGACTACACTCATTGAAGAGGAAATTAATGAATTGAAAGACAGACCTGAGAAAATCACTCTGAGTGCAACACAGAAACATCAAGAAACAGAGAACATGAAAGAGATACATTGTTTGAGAATCTCTGTCATATATCTTAGTGGAGTGCCAGAAAGAGAATATAAAGAATAAAGGAAAAGAAGATATTAAAAAATTGATCATGGCTAAGTAGTTTCCATGATTTAAGATAGATCAAAAGCCCGAGTCTGAAGGAGCTCATGGAGAAGGAGCAGTTGCAGAATAGGCAAAAAGAAAACCTTAAATGCTGATCAAGAGAAAAATCATATTGCTTATAAAGGAATGATATTTAGACTTGTCAGTCTAAATTCTGTTCAGTGTCAGTGGGTGCCACAAAACAAAGAAACGACTTTAAAGTGCTGAGAAAAAAATCAGCTTTTACCTAAAACTCTAACTACTTAGGCTACCATTGAAGAATTAAAATAGAAACATCCCAGACATCTAAAAAGTAATTTTTACTACACATAGCTCTTTGCTTTTGAACTACTGATTGATCTAATTCAGCAAGAAGGAAATTAAACCTGGAAGAAATCTATGGAGTCAAGAAGCAATAGTAAACAACAAAATTGTACATGTGCTGAATAAAATAAGAATGTCACTGAGCCCCATCCAACCATCTTATATTTCATATCAGGGTATCAGGCAATATGATCAAACTCGATATTGAACAGATTTGGGGTCTTAGGCTATATTGAGAATTTTTTTTTTCTGGCTTGAAAAGATTGAATTTTTTAAGATGGAACTGAGATATATTTAACATGTTCCTCAGGGGTGGGTGTGTGTGTGTGTGTGTGTGTGTGTGTGTGTGTGTGTGTGTGTGTGTGTGTTTCAGGGAGACACATGTCCAGTTTGCTAACAAGTCTTCCCTGTCTCCATTCAGGGAATTTGTGGTCAGCAGAAGACCAAATTATTGAAATGCAGGGATCAGAGCTGCCCCCATGGTTCTTCACCCACTCTCTCCCTTCTCCAGGTCTTATACTTCACTCATCTCACTCCCATTCCCTGTTCTCTATCCATATTGGCAGTGACCCCTTCACTGATTGCTAGACACTGGGTAAGGAGCAAAAAAGCTGTTTAGTATATCCATGTGGTGAGACCATTTTGGCAATTAGTTACATCTAATCTAGAGTCACTGACAACTATTCAACCTGAATTTTTGCCTCTTTATATACAGCTTGAATATGAGATGAACCGGCCACTGTTGGCCAGACTTTGGAGAAGCAAGTCTCCTGTAAATTACACAATGTACCTAGCTCAAAGTCTCGGAGAATACATGGATCATTGCTCTTCTAAAATGAATGTGATGCTGCTAAGTGCTTCTTCAGACCATCCACCAATTCCCTTTTGGGGAAACCCACTCTATCAGAGTCCAAGCAGGGCCTCACTGGATGGTAACTGTTGGCACAGTGAAGTATTTTTCCTGCCTCAGTGACCTGATGTATTGCCTCAAGCTTCATTCTCTTCTTCAGGTCATATTATTTACTTTTCCCTTTTATGTTGTGAGGGACTACTGCTTTCACAGCACACCACATTCTGAGCACTGACGTCAATGAACCAGTGGCTTCCATGCAGTGGCAGAGATCAGCTCACAGTTCTATCGCTCATCCACTTGCACGATCACAAACAGAAAGTCAAGCAGACCCTTTTCCGCACTTGTGCTGTATTTATTCTTAGCACTCCACTGAGACTTGACAACAACCAATGCAACTAGGAGATATTTTGTTTGTATTAGGTCAACAGTCATCTGAGATTTTCATCTATCTTGTTTGTTATGGAGCAGTGGTCCCTTTCCAACATTCCATCCAAATCACAAATGGCTTGGATAAATCCATCTTGGTAAATGACATGGAGAGCTGAATCACTGGTATTTATTTACTTTTGAAAGTCACATTTAAATCAATCTTTATTAATAAAATGACATTGATTTGTGCCTACCAACGCTATTTTCTTTGTTAAGAAAATACGAATGCAAACTCTCAAAGAATCCCAGTTTCCCTAAACTATCCAGAGATGTGTAAATATGTAGCTGCTTAAAAAGGCCATTCTCACTGCTCTGAGAGAATGGCCTTTCTAAGCAGCTACATATTTACACATCTCTGGATAGTTTATTATTCTGAAGAAGGTGTTATTATTTTTTCAAATATAAAGTTTAGTAGCTTTCTCTCTAAAGGAAAAGAATAGTTAGTGAAATGAGGTATACTCTGTAGAATGAAGTTAGGCTCTTCTTATTAAAGTTCCTGTATAGATCTCTAACCATGCTTCGTATTTTGACTTTCACAAGTGCCTTCTCTTTAAAAATATAGGTTTCCCATATCAGATATCCAGCCTCCTTCATAAGTTCTAGTGTCTTTGCAATATACCTCTCATTCTATCATCACACCACCCACCTCACTTTGTTGTGTAACACTTAATAATTTTCAACCTCTGGTATCTACTTTGGTCTTCACAACAATCCTGTGAGGTAGGGACACCAGATATTGTGTGCCTTTCCATTTTAGCTCTGGTGTGAAATGTTTTTCTTCTTATAATTAGTGTAATTATAGTAAAATTAATTATGCTTTAAGAATTTTGCAATGCCCAGTGAAAACCAGGAGAAATGTTAAGGTGTTGTAAAAACAGACTCAGGAATTTCTAACTTAAGAGTCAGAGCCATCCTACATATACAGTGAAATACACCTAATTGAAATAAACCAAGCTAATGGGAAAAAGGGTGGCATCTAGTAAATGCCAAAAAAGCCTGGAGCTACACATAAAACAATGCCCTATTTAGCTTCTTGGCCTCTTCATGTTTTTCATGCATGCCTCTCAGGCCACATGTTGATCTTTAATTACATTTCCTTTCTTCTCCCCCCCACTCCACCCCCTCCCCAGGAATAGTGTGCCTTATTTTAAAAAAGTTTTACCTACATAACAATTTTAAGATATAGGTTGTGGAGGACTTTGAGTACTATACAAATCAGGGCAGGTACCTGCTAGCTGCGTTAACAGTCAAACTTTAAAATCTCATTTACTTAACACAACAAAGAATTATTTCTTACTCTTGTCACAGTCAAGTGGAGGCCAGGCAAATTTTCTTTAGTGGTATCTCAGAGATCCAGCTGCTTCTGTATTGCAACAACAGGAATGCAAGTATTCACACATGCTCATAACTGCCTTGGACCCAGAGAAGGCTTGGGCATCATTTATGCTCATATTTCCATTGGCCAGAACTGGTTATGAGGTCTCAACTCAAGTACAATGGTGAGAAATGTAGAGGAACATATTGAGTATTTGGTGAGTGCTAACTATATTTCCTATGAATGTGCAGAATGATTTCGACTCATAGAAAATTAGAGCAGAAAAAGATTTTAGAGGACATCTAGTTTAATCTATTTCCTTATAGCATCAGAGGTTAGAGAGGTTGAATGACTTGGCCAAATTTGCACAAAGTGGCAGAGAGAGGAGTGATTATAATAAGTAGTGTTTACTAGGCTCTTATTATGTGCCAGGCACTATGTTAACACATCTATGTGCCTTATCTCCCTGAACCTTCACACTGACCCTATGAGACAGACACTGTTCTTATCTTCATTTTAAAGATGAAAAATTAAAGCTTAGAGAAGACAGGTAAAACGTCTCAGGTCACGCAGTTAATAAACGGCAGAAGGCAGGTTCAAACCCAGTCTGCTTATCATCAAAATGCCAGCATGTAGTCTGTCACGTGATGGCCACTATTTTTGTTCTGATTTCCAAACCCTTCTTCTGATCATACCAACAGACTACATGGTTTGGGGGTTAAATATAGAAGTCCTCGTTAAAGAAATATGCTACAGGAACTTTAAGACTGAAACTGCTCCAGTATCTCTACTTGTCTAGAAGACAGGTTGAAGTTACTTGTGAGAGCAGGGAGAAAGCAATGCCATAAGCATAGGCAAATTACACTAGAGTATCATGGTGAAACTTGCTCCTGACTTTGAATGAGGTTTTTCAATAAAGTATATGAGTATTTTCTGTCATGTGAGAAATAGCCAATACGTAAGAAACATTAACTTACACCTGCAGGGTAGATGAATGGAGAGAACAGATGTTGCAACATCTGTTTAAGAAGCAAATACTAAATCAGATATCATGGTCATTTCTTGTGGTTCTTGTTCTTCTATATGACAGCAATACTGGAAGTTTTACTCATAATTGTTCACATCTTCCTATTTGATCAGGGAATAGGCATCAAAGCCTAGAGTTTTCTTGGAAATGTTAGCTATTGTATCATCAATGCAAAATTCTTCATTTCTAGTGAAAAAGACAAAAATAGATTTATAAAATTGTTTCTCATTAAGATTAAATTACAATGTGTTTTGCATAGTACCTGGAATAAAGTAAGCACTCAATAAATGGAATCTCTTGCTATTCTCACTATTATTATTACTATTATACATCTTAGCCTGTAAATCACTACATCTTAGCCTGTAAATCACTACAGAACCAGTTTTTCCTCACTTTCAACCTTGATGTTATTGCAAAATTCTTTATACCAGTACGGAATGAAAATTTCACTGGGGGGTTGGTTCTGACATAGAATCACCCATTCTATTTATTTAACTGAAATGACTGCTTGTTTGATTAACTTCACCATATTGCCAGATTGCTTTAGACCCAGCTTGCAATTGGATGCCACCAATAGGAAGGCATGGACCCACAAAGTTTCTAAAACATATGGACACAGGCCAGGTGAAACATGAGATAATTAACTGAGTATTGTTCCAAACGAGTGTTTTGGAGGAAAAATAATTTTCTGTTATCTAGTCTAGTTGAAGTCTCCTGGGGAAGGAAGCATGCTGTCCAGGAAGAATTAGTCTCGTTGCCATCAGAAGAACTGGTAGGAGTCCCAACTCTTGTTACCAATTTGTTAAGTCCCTTACTTTCTTCAGAAGTGTCTGTTTTTTTTTTTACTTTTCTACTGTTAAATGGGGTAGTTATTTTGAGAGTTTAATAAGATATATAGGGCCTAAAAAAATTCCATATTCATATAAAGCCCCACCATAATATGATAAGTGAGGTCTAAAAATTCAGTTGTGTAAAATATAGTCATTTTATTGTATGATTAATGAAATGCAGGAAGTTCCAGGGTCCAAGTGTGCAATCCACACTACCCAGGGCCTGCTGAAGTTTGGTGTTTTAAAGTTTCCTATTTAACTGGCCAGTTTGGGCCAAGAGAATATTTGGGATTCAGAGATCTATTTTCCTTTCCCGGCTTTCCCCAAGTGGTTTCAGATTTTTACTATTTCCTCTTCTGGTGTCACTCATTTTTTTCTTCCCACCCAAATAAACTTTAGCTTTTCCTGATTAAGAAAGGGCTGATCAGAGGATGGAAGTCAGTGCCAGTCATGTGCCAAATTCACCTTATGGGGCGATTTTCACTGTATTCCGTTAGAGAGAGTTACCCATGGTCAGTGTGTAATGGAATAGAGAAAAGTTTGTTCTCCTATTTGTTCTTAGGGAAAGCACTGCCAGTCATGTGCCAAATTCACCTTATGGATTTTCACTGTATGTATTCCGATTTAGAGAGTTACCCATGGTCAGTGTGTAATGGAATAGAGAAAAGTTTGTTCTCCTATTTGTTCTTAGGGAAAGCACTGTGTTTACTTGAGGTAATAATCTGATATGCTGCAATTCATGCTGTGCATAAACTGAGAGGAGGAATTGGCATTGTTACTGAAGGGATGGTGTGGCTTGGGGATGGGGGGAAGGTGGAGAAAACATAAAAATGAGAAAGCAAGAACAGAGAGTAGGAGGAAAGGGACTGGCAGAACGCTGTGCTCAGAGCTCCTGGTAATCCCTGGATCTTCAGCGTGTGTACAATATCCAAATATATACTTGAAGTCATTGGTATTCCTGTGGAAATCTGGGAAGGGGTTGAATTCCAAATCTGGGTTTCCACTAGGTTGATATGGGAAGAGCATAGATGAACACAGGCATTTAGGCCCCCTTCTGACATCCGAGCTGTTTGTGAAAGGTCCCAATACTACTTAATAAGATAATTACTCATGTCCACGTCATTAAAAATGTACACTAGAATCTCTGTGAAATGGTCTCAATTAACATCAACTTTTGAATCTGGCTCCATATAATCTATAGAAAATCTTAATTTATGTCTTCTGTTTGATCTAATTCTAGAATATGGTTAAGTTTTAAGCCTTAGAGCTGAAAACACCACTTTTCCTTAAATCCTTTTAGATTGGAAACTAAGCCAGAATTCACAACTGTTTCCTTCACTGCACATCAAATAAGCAGGGCTCTGTTGAGTAGCATTTTGAAACCCTTAGAATTCTTTGCATGAAATTGAAACTGCAGAGAATGCCATTTTATGGAAATAAATCCATCCCATGGCCATTGCATGTAAATTTTCCACTTTGTTCTGAAGCCATAAAAGGAAAATTATTTTCAGCTTTTCATCTACATGTAGTTGATATACAGAAAAAATCTTACTTTAATAGCATATTAAATATTTATTGTCTAAGTTATTAAAACATTCCCCAAGACCAGTGGTTCCTGCTTTGCCCAAATATCCCCTGAAAGATATCACACATTTTCACTGGTAACCGTGACTTCCCAAGCCAGGATACTCCCTTAGGGATTGGGGCAGGCAGGGGAAGAAATGTGTCCATTTTTAAGAAATATGTGAAGAGCAGATCAGAATTTTCAGGGCTCTGTGTACAATTAGTAAGAGCTGCTTCTACCCATCTTGAGAATCTGACTGTTATGGGTTGAATTGTGTCTTCCTAAATTCATCTGTGGAAGTCCTGACATCCCCATTACTTCAGAATGTGACCTTATTTGGAGATACGGCCTTTAAAGAGGTAATCAAGCTAAAGGGGGTCTTTAGGGTGAATCCTAATCCAATATGACTGGTATCCTTATGAAAAGGAAAAATTAGAAGACAAATAGAAAACAATGTAAAGATATAGGGAGAAAAACATGGGAACATGAAGATGGCCACCTATAAGCCAAGGAGTGATGTCTGGAATTGAGTCTTCATTCACAGCCCTCAGAAGGAACCAACTCTGCCAATATCTTGATTTTGAACCTCCAGTCTCTCAAACTGTGAGACAATAAATTTCTGTTGTTTAAGCCCCCTAGTCTATGGTGCTTGTTAAGGCAGCCTCAGCAAACGAATACACTGATTTTCCATCACTGAGAAAAACAAGAGTACAAAGCTCACTATGTTTCAGTAATCATAGCCCTGAGAGAATAGGAAACTGCTAGAAGGTAAATCATGAATTTTGTCCTAGGTGACTATGGTCCAGTAGGTAGACTTTACTAGGACTAGAGGTAAGAAGCAATTGACTCTCTTATGCTTTTCTTTTACTCAAACCATTCATTTTTATTGCAAAATAATACAATTGCAATATTCTGTCACTCCAATTCTGGTATTTTTCCTTACAAATTTTTATTTATTGAGAATTTATAAGAGGAAAATCATTCCGAATCCCCCATCTTAATAAATCAGTGCTCCAGTTTATGTGTTTAATCTTTGTTTTGATCTAGATGTGTACTTAATTTCACAAAGATTTAATCATAGCATAGAAGCAATTTTGTAGTTTGATTTTCCCCTTTATCAATAGTTCTCAACCATGAGCACTTTTTCCATACCCTACCCACAGCCTGGGGCTTTAGGCAATATCTAGAGACATCTTTGGTTGGCAGCTGGGGTGGTGGTGCTACGGGCATCTAGTGAGTAGAGACCACTGATGCTGCTGAACATTCTACAGGGCACGAAATAGCCCCCACCCTCAACAACAATGATCTGGCCCGAAATGCCAATAGCACTGAGGTTGAGAAAACTTGCCTTCTAACGAAATATCATAAATGTTTTCCATGTTGTTGCTACATGGTCTTCGTAATCTTAATGTTTATGGTTGCAAAATATTTCATTGAACTGGTAGATTATAATATATTTAACCAATAAACGTAATGTTTCTAACTTTTCACTATTATAAATAATGGTGCAAGTATCTTTTTATTTAGATAGCTTTCTGGATGGTATTGAAGAAAAATTCCAGAAGTGGAATTTAGATTAAAGGCTATGAATACTCCAAATATCAATTATTTCACTTATTACTGAGAAACTGCTATAAATTTCATATATATGTATGTGTGTGTATATATATGTGTGTGTGTGTGTGTGTGTATATATATATATATATATATATATATGGGCTTTTCTTTCTAGGAAAACACTTTAGTTTTCCTCATTTCTGAGCTGCCTCAAGACTTCCACAGCTATGGCCCAGGATTGGTCTTAACTCTTTTCACACCTAAAGAAGGAGTAATCTTATAAAAATTTGTGTTTCCTAAGACCATTAATTGCTCATTACTTCATTTTAGAGGTCAGCTTAGCCTACTTTCCATTGATTCAATCTTGTAATCATCACTTCTTGTTGGCTCAGAGTAGCCTTTCTCAAAATGGAACCACATAACATCTACTAGTTTCCTGTGCTCTTGCTACCTCACTCATCCAAAGTCAAGTCAATTTATCAGACGATATCACAGACTAATTTCTTAAAGGGGCTTCTCCCTTAGCCTTTGGAATAATGTAAAAGTCATTTTACATTACAAGAGAATAAGACAACAAGTTATAAAGAATTAAAACTCTTAAGTGAAATCATATGGTATTTGTCTTTGTCTGACTTATTTCACTTAGCATAATACCCCCTAGCTCAGTCCATATTGTTACAAGTGGCAATATTTCATTTTTTATGGCTGAGTTTTACATATATATATCTTACATCTTCTTTATCCATTCATCTATCGATGGACACTTAGGTTGCTTCCATATCTTGGTTATTGTAAATAATGCTGCAATGAACATAGAGATGCATGTGTCTTTTTTTTTTTTTTTTTTTTTTTTTGCTGTACGCGGGCCTCTCACTGTTGTGGCCTCTCCCGTTGCGGAGCACAGGCTCCGGACACGCAGGCCCAGCGGGCATGGCTCACGGGCCCAGCTGCTCCGCGGCACGTGGGATCTTCCCGGACCGGGGCACGAACCCATGTCCCCCACATC
>NC_041218.1:60538743-60550633 GCF_002837175.3 Physeter macrocephalus
GAACCCATGTCCCCCACATCGGCAGGCGGACTCTCAACCACTGCGCCACCAGGGAAGCCCTCTTTTTAAATTAGTGTCTTCATTTTCTTTGGATAAATATCCAGGAGTGGAATTACTGAGTCGTATGGTAGATCTATTTTTAATTTTTTAAGAAAGCTTCATACTATTTTCCATAGTGGCTGCAATGCCCAAGTGATTGGAGAGGAGTCTTTAATAGCATGAGTAAAGGATGAAGGTCTTCATTTGCGGTGACCAGAGGCAGGGGGTGCGGGGAGGGGGAACTGGACAAAAGTAGTCAAAAGGTACAAACTTCCAGCTGCAAGATAAGTATATACTACCGATGTAATATATAACGTGATAGATACAATTAACACTGCTGTATGTTACATATGAAAGTTAAGAGAGAAAATCCTGAGTGTGCATCACAAGGAAAAAAATTTTTTTCTTTTATTTTGTATCTATATGAGATGATGAATGTTCACTAAACTTATTGTGGTCATCATTTCATGCTATAAAGTCAAATCATTATGCTGTACACAAACTTACACAGTGCTATATGTCAATCATATCTCAATAAAAATAAAAGGAAAAAATTAAGAAAAAAGAGCGAGATAAAACAAATGGTTAAAGATGATAAAGGGTGATTTTTTTTTGTGGCCCTGAGAAACAAACCACCACTTCACTCCCTGTCCCCACTGCAGACACTCTAAGTAGGTGAAAGATTGTGATGGCCAGCTCTCCAAGCAAGTGGTATCAGAACCACATTGAAAAATGTATCCTTCTCAGTGCAGTAGTGGAATGGGAATGGAGACAGCTGCTGAATGATGAACATGAGAATGAACGAAGGTGAAGTGATAAAACAGGTACAAAGAAACTTGCCTTCACTGGCCAGAAAAGAAGGGGCAATATTCTAATATTAAGACTTGGAATTGGAATGCTACAAATACTAGTTACCTATTTACGTTGCCCTCATCACTACTGACTACTGAGGTATGTCATAATTACTTACTTTTGACCCTCCAACTCCCATTTCCATGAACTCCCAGATACCAGGCAGCAACAGCAGAGAACAAATCCCAAGTCTTGATTGTCCTGAGGCATCTCAGATCTTCCTTTCTGATTTAAAGCATAAGGACAGGACATGGATTAGCAGCCAGAATTTCCAGGAGGGCAGGGACAGTTCTGGTAAACTTAACATCAGGTTCTATCAAAACAATCTTATATAATCCATAAAAACAAGTGCCAAGTATAAAAATATGTCAACATACTATATAGGAATAGATGTTAAGCCAGATCTAAAGTAAAATTAAAAGAGAAGTAAAAAGTTCTGTTACTTTAAATTGTCAGACAAAACCAAGTGCAAATGTTTCAAACATCTATAAATTATTTTTAATGCAAATGAAACAAATTAATTGGTGTGTGATTATAAATTAATCCACATGACAATAGTTTATGTCAGGCAATGAAGAGGTGTAAAGGATAATTTGTCATACCATATGTTTAAATCCTTTCTGGATTTCTTGAGGGAGAAACTATAAAAGAAGAATAACAAAATAAATATCAAGTTATTTTATTTATAAAGCTCACTATTGTTTCACTAGTTAAGGTATAGTTTGCTTAGCCTGGTTTTCTCCTTAAAAAATGAGGGCATGTAAGTAGGTAGTTCATTTTGGGAAGTGGTCCCAAGAAATAGGAGCAGAGGGCAATGGAGAATAAAGGAGGAAAGGAGGGAGAGCTAGCATAAGTGTGTGTTCTTGAGTTGGTCACTGCTGTGGGCAAGTGAGACTGACAAGCAGTGTAGACTCTGCCTCAGAGTGGACCACCAAGAGGTTGGAAAAGGGGGGCACTTGGCACTCGTCCACTGGCTTGCATTCCCCACTGGTCAAGAGTTGCCCTGTGAGTATTAACTCCCCCTGTGCTTCCAGGCTGCACATGTGAGGGAGCGTGACAGATTCCCAAAGGGTCGTTCAGGGTGGTGGCAGAAAAGCCATAGGTGAGAAAGTAAGAGGTAAGTGGTGAAGCTAATATGAGGTGCTATCAGGAAACACCTGTGAACAAAGGCACTGGCTGCAGCAATGTCTGTAGTAAAAGGTGAGCTGAGAGGAAGAAACGGGGCACAGGAAGAATTCATTACATCTCACATGCCAGTTCTGATTCACTCATAGTGGCTGCCGGGAGTCTGGTATTGAGAAGAATCTGGAAACTGATTCTGGACTTATCAGCAGAGAACTCAATATCTGTGAGGTGGGAGTTAACGGCATTTCTTAAGTTCATCCTCATGTTATGTCACCTGGATGTGGAGAGTCATAACTATCTCCTTGCTTCCATCTTTGAAAGGAATGAAGGGAAGGAGCACTTTGGCTAACGGAGCAGCCAGAAACCGACACGATTCAGCTCTGAGTTCTCCCCTTCAGA
Source organism: Physeter macrocephalus (assembly GCF_002837175.3). Classification (NCBI taxonomy): domain Eukaryota; kingdom Metazoa; phylum Chordata; class Mammalia; order Artiodactyla; family Physeteridae; genus Physeter; species Physeter macrocephalus. The sequence goes on from NC_041218.1 coordinate 60,541,159, forward strand.
GGGATATCACCACAAGGTGTAAAACAGAACAAGGTTCTTTTGTCAGTGTCCAACAAAACAAGTCTTTCGTGAGTTGGAGAATAACCAATTCCTTTGGATTAGTTTGCTTTTGATTGAAGAAAGTAAACCATAAGAAGCATGTCAATGAGTGTTTTCCACATAGGAAAGTGAAACAATATTGACTTTTTAAAAGAGAAAAAAGAGATTTGTGTGTTATACATAATTCATAGATCTCTGAGTCTTCCAGTATTCTGGGTACATGTCTTATTTCAGCTACATACCCTTGCCATGTAGCTTTGGGAAGTTCAGCTCCTTCTTTAATACTCGTGAGGCTCCTGGGGGTGGGAGAAGTCTATATTCTTCTGGTTGCTGGTTGTCATCTGTCCCTCAGAATTCCTTCTTCTGGCCTTGCCTTAGCCATCCATGCATGTTTTGTCACCACTCTTGCTGCCTGATCTCTCCTTTCTTCATCTTTGCTCCAAATGTGCATAAGCCACCTTCTCCTTCATTCCTCAAGGCAGCTCTACAACACAGCTGCTATTATCTCAGGATTTTAATAAAGATTTGGGGATAATAGAAGGATCCCAGCACAGATGAAGAAGCTAACTGAATGGCTGACTTCACTATTCCTAAAGAACTCAGCCAATCCCTACACAGGGGAATCTATCAGGGCCATTTTCTCTTTAGCTGCAAATGCCTCAGGTTGCTGGGGTCTGCAATTTTCCATCTTCCCACTTCCTCATGTTTCATGGGGTTCCTAATACTCCTTCCCCTCTAGTTGCCAAGGGCAAGTCAAGAATCCCTGTAATGTTATAATGCAACACAGTTTAGCTCCTGCTTTTTCTCAGTTTTTCTTCCAGACTAGCCCACAAGCAGTTTTTTAACAGAATGACAGTAAGACCCAGAAACAAGTCTTCCCAAATAAAAGTGGTAAATCCTGCTACTCATTCAGAACACAGCTCCAGTGTGTTTACTTTTTTTAAAAAAGGCAATTTTATTTTCCTCATATATAAACAAAAGTCCAATTCTTTAAAATAGGCTTGGAACTAGTTTAAGTTTGAAACCCAAGGAGTATTCCAGAGAAATGTCAGGACTTTGGATGGCCACAGAGGCTGAGCCTGGTGGAGATAGATTTTTTAATGGAAGAATATTTAAACTTATGTCCAAGCCAGACCAAAGGAAGGACATAAGGATTTTCCCCCCAAGGTACTAGAGACAAACAAACACCAGAATTTACAATTATGATAACTTTACTTACAAATCTTATGGCTTAGGGGCTTCCCTGGCACAATGGTTAAGAATCTGCCTGCCAATGCAGGGGACATGGGTTCGAGCCCTGGTCCGGGAAGATCCCACATGCTGCGGAGCAGCTAAGCCCGTGCGCCACAACTACTGACCCTGCACTCTAGAGCCCGTGAGCCACAACTACTGAGCCTGCGTGCCACAGCTACTGAGCCCGCGTGCCACAGCTACTGAAGCCCACGCACCTAGAGCCCATGCTCCACAACAAGAGAAGCCACCACAATGAGAAGCCTGTGCACCACAACTAAGAGTAGCCACCGTTCACCGCATCTAGAGAAAGCCCGCATGCAGCAACGAAGACCCAACGCAGCCATAAATAAATAAATAAATAGATTAATTAATTATTTAAAAATCTGGCTTAGAGATGTCATATTTGGTGAAATAAATAGACATTTTAGAATGAATTGAATATTTAGTCAGGTAAAAGAAAGGGTGAATAGAAGAACCACAAAGCAGTATTATTAATTAAAAGTTTTGAGTTGTACACTAAGACATTAAACCTTTCTCACTGGGATTAGAAAATCTAGTTACTTCCCCAAGAGTTTGTGCCCCACTCTAACTGGAGATGGAATAAACCCCCTGGTGTGGGAGGTAGAATTTGAGGGGATTTATTTCAAGTTCGATGGCATTTGGAAAAAGCAGACCTTTGTTATTAATGCTCCAAAGCATCCAGGTGATTTTGGGGGGGGCAGGGGGTGAGCAATTCTGATGATTAAGTAAAGCGATTACAAATGGTAGAGGAAAGAACTACCGGTCCTACGAAACGTAAAATCAAAGCACTCTTTGGTGCCCTGAGTAGGGAATCACGTTTAAGCCAAGAAGTAAACTGCAACTCAAACCACAATGAATGTGTTGAAATTAAAGCTCTAGAGTAAACCTAAGCAGCTGCAAGCAAATCGTTACCATATTGGAACATTTCTAAGGTCCTCAGTGAGAGGAAACTAGGGATGAAAAACGATCTTGAAAGTTATTCTGAAATTGGATTAGTTTCCCATTCAAGAAATACAATTGTATTCCCTTCAAAATGATTTTCCAAGTCAACAATACTTATAGAACTCTTCATAGTACCTTGAAATGACACACTCTTTTGTACAGAGTTCTTTCAGGAAATTGATCTTTATTCTTTAAAGACCAAACTTGCATCCAGCATAGCCAGGAACTCAGGGGCAGACATCTTTGTGAATAACATTTTGCTCTGTCTTTCCTAAGAACTAGCAGAGAACTGGCTCAAGCTAAAGAGTGTGGGTTTGGGACTGGGGCATGCCATGGGCCTCAACTCCACTGTGGGCCCTTATTGCCAATTCCTGCCATTCTGAAAATGGGGTGTGCTTGGCTCCTTGCAGATAAAACCCCTTCATCTTTATAACTAGGACTTGTAGACATTTGCACAGTGGTGTCAAACAAATTCTGTGACTTTGATTGTTCCCATCCACATGTTATTTCTCAAGCCCCCACATCCTATAAAATGTCATTTGTAGAAACCTTTACCAGCACAGTTTTTGAAACCAGCTTTCTATCCTAATGCCTAAGACTCTGCCTGGATGGTGTTCTGGTATTCTGGATGGTGTGGCTGGCCAGCATCTAGGTTTTGTCCAGTATGCTACCACACAGAACTTTTCCCTTTGCTCTACGTACTGTAGCCCCAGGTTAAGCAATGCTCCATCCCCTTGCCAGCATGAATTCCCCGGACCTTGTACCCCAGGTCAGCCCAGAGCTCCTCAGCATTCCTTTCGCAGAGGAGAAAATGATTACTTTAGCTTGGTTGGAACATTTAAGAAGCCAAAGCCAGCTCTGCATCTGTCAGCCTTACGCTGATCTTGTGGCCTCTAGCTTTGAATATGTGATTAATGCTTTGACTTATGCCACAGTTTTTTGACTTATGCTACCCTCTAAGTCCCCATATTATATGACTCTCAGCTACATCTGGATCAGAGTTTTCATTTTGATTACACATCTGCTACTCAATTTTCTCTGGGACTGACTGGCAGTACTGCTTCTTTCCACCCTTCTTTCCAGTGAATCGACATGTGTCCTCGGGTAGAAGTCTCCATGTCTGAGTCACTAATGCCCACTTCCTCCTTACTCTACCACAGCCAGCCCCATGTAGCTATCTCAGCTCATGGCAATGGCGTATCACTGTAGTAACTACACCTCCTCCTTGTGCCCAGAGTCTCTCTGGCTCTCTGTCTGTTCTAGCCATCTCTGATTTTGCTATTTAAAATAGCAAATCCACATCCAGTAACAATAATATTATGTAAGCTATGTTGAACACTTCTGAAGTGTCAATACTGGGCTTATTATCTCTAAGTCTCACGATATCCCCAAGGTAGGTCTCATTACCCTATTTTATCAATGAGAAAAATGAGTCTTGGAAAGCATACAACCAGAAGGTGGTGAAGCTGGAATCAGACTGGGGTCTGGGATCAAAACCAGAGCACCTCCATTTTACCAAGCTGCCTTCCTTTGAGAAGAGCAGTATATTATCTTTAATCATCACCAATATTATTAACTCTGTTTACAGGTGAATATATAGAGACTTAGGCACACCATGAGTGAGGAATCCAAAATGTGAGTCAAATTTGACTCTCAAAACTTTGCTCTTTCCATGACAAGATGCTGTCTTTCATAATGGCACTTACTACCTTATAAGTTATATACTGGCTTTGTAAACACGCAAATTTCAGCCTGCAACCAGTTTAACTACCCCTATAATAAAGTCTCTTGTTATTGCATCTGAAACATGGCTTAGATGACCACCTTCTTCCCTTCTGTTTCTCTGCCTCCTTCTCAGCTTCCCCCTCCACTTGTCCTTGGAATGATTCATTTTTCCATCTTTTGGACAGGCATAGATTGTCCCTGAGGATTGCTTACAGAACTTGAAATATCAGCCAGAATGCCAGCTTTAAATTACAGTGAGGAATGGAGCTATGAAGCTCTCTGGTGACTCGTTTGTTGATCAGTACCCTCTCTCCCTGTGGGCAAATCTATGTGGGATGTTAAATTTGTAATTGGGATATGGGTTAACAAAATAAGAATTGGAACAAGAGAAATTAGCTGAGGTGACTGGGTGTGACAGGCTACAATGGTTCAATGCTTCCATTTCTGCATTTGGAACTTTGCTGTCACTGGCCTGGACTGGTTGAATCTTTGGACCAGGGCACTGACTCTCTTGGACGGTGCTACTGTAGAGTGTTGAGAAGTTGTTACTGTGCTTGATATACTAAACAGTTTTTAAGAATTTTAAAACTGAGATGTTCCGTAAATACAAAAATATTTATGGAATATGTGTAAAGTGTAAAGAACAAATACAGTGAAAATCCCTTATCCACTGTCCAGGCAAGAAACAGAACATGACCAAGAATGTTGAAGTTTCTTGTGTGTTCCTTTCTCTTCTGTGTCCCATTTCCTTTCTCAAATAACGATGACCCAGCATTTTATGTTTATAATTTGATTTCTTTTCATAATAGCATTACCTTTTCCTTAAATTTCTAAACAACAGATTGGCTTTAAATGAATGGAATCATGCAATATGTATTTTTTATCAAATTTTTAAAAAATTCATGTTGTTTTATATAGCAGAAATCCATTAAATTTCTAGTCCATAGTAATTCATTGCAATAACACACAACTTATTTATCTATTCTGTTGTTGATAGGCATTTGGGTTGCTGAGAGTTTGTTGAAATAATAAATAGTACTACCAGGTACATTTTAGGGTATTTCTCTTGGCACATATGTGCATGGATTTCCAGGAGTGGAATTCCTGGGTCATGGGGTATGCACATTTTCAATTTTATTAGATTATAAATCGTGTTCAAAAGTGGTTGTAGCAGCTATTGGCACTTCTATCAGCTGTATAAAATCCATCTTTTTCCCACATCCTCACAAGCGTGTAATGTTGCTAGACTTTAATTTCCATTGTGGGTATGATATTTTATCTCACTGTAGTTTGAATTTACACTTCGTCATTTCTAATAAAGTTGAGCATCTTTTCGCATGTTTATTTCCATTTATGATTATTAATCTGTGAGTTCTTGTTCAAAATGTTGCTCTTTTTTTTGAATTGTTCTCTTTCTTGTTAATTGATTTGTAAGAGAGGTTTTTTGGTTTACATTTTTAAAAAATATATATATTTTGGTGATTAATCTTTTGTGAGTTATGTGTGTCAAAAAATCATTTTTCCCAGTTTGCATATTTTCTTTTAATTATTTTTATATCTTTTGACTAAAACAGTAGAATTTAAGTTTTCCTTTATGGTTTGTGTGTTTTAAGAAATCCTTCCCCATTTGGAGGTCATAAAAACACTCTCCTCTGTTGTTAGCTTTGCCTTTCTCATCTAAGACTAGTTTAATGGAACTGGTTTTTGAATATAGTGTGCGAGCGGGATAGAATTTTATTTTTCCACGTGTGGATACCCAAGTGTGCCAAGATAATTTATTGAAAAGTACATTCTTTCTCTAATGACCTGCTTCACACCTTCTGTCATATATTAAAGATTCATATACTAGTAGACCTGTTTAAAACTTTCTATTCTGTTTCATTTGACTGTTCCATAATAAGACCCTCTGTCTTAATTATCATGGCTTTATAATAATTCTAAGTATGTGATAAAATAAGTACCTTTTCTTCTTCTTTTTCTTCTTGGCCCTTTGCTCTTCCCTATAAATTTTAAAATCGACTTGTCAAGTACTGCAAAATGCCTGTTGGGATTTTAATAGGAATATCATCAAAATCACCAACCAGTTTGAGAATAATTAGTGTTTCTGTGGCATCAAGGCTTTTCATCCATGTACATGATGTATATATCTATGTTTACTTAGGTTTTCTTTGTCTTTCAGTAGAGTTTTATAATTTTCTTCATAAAGTTCTTGAACAATTTTGTTATATTTATTACTAGATATTTTATAATTTTGATGTTGTAGATATATTTTAAATTTTTCATTTATGCTTGTTGAAATTTATTTTTGCATATTGAGTTTTAAATTTTGTAACTGTGCTAAATTATCGTATTAATTTTAGTAATTTATCTGTAGTTTCTTTTGGGTTTCTAACACACAGATTATATCCACAAACTAAAAATGACAGTTTCGTTTCTTTCTTCCAATTCTCATACCTTTTATTACTCTTTCTTGTCTGATTACTGGCTAAGCACTCCAGTACAGTATCGTACAAATAATGCTAGCAGATACCCTTGTCTCCTTCTTAAGCTCAAAGGGAATGCTTTAAATATTTCATAATTAAATACGATGCTAGCTGTAGGTTTACTGTAGCTACCATTTGTCAGTTTAAGGATGTTCTCTTTTATTTCTAATTTATTTTCATTTAATTTAGAAAAGGATGTGGAATTGTATCAGTTGCTTTTTCGATTTCTATTGAGATAATTATATTATTTCTCCTCTCATCAGTTAATATGGTGATATACATTAATTTATTTCTTATGTAAAATCAAACTTGCGCTCCTGCGATCAACCAACTCATGCATTATCTTAATACCCACACACATACACACATACACACACACACTTCTGGATTGTGTTATTAATATTCTGATTTTTGTGTCTGTGCTCCTGAGCTGCAATTTTGTTCTCATGCTTCACTGGATTTTGTAACAGTTAGAGTAACCTAATAAAGTGAGCTAGGGATATCCCCAATTTTCTATATACTGAGCTAGTTTGTGTGAGATTGAAATTTTTTTCCTTGAATGTTTGCAGACTTATTTCTTCTTTGACTATTTACTGGAAATTGCTGGCCCCACTGACTAGACAAGGTTTTTATGTAGGAAGATTTTTAACTTCTGATTCAATTTCCTTTGTGGTTATATGACTGTTTACATTTCCTGTTTCTTCCTAAGTAAATTTTGGTAAGTCATACTTTTTCTAGAGGTCTATCCATTTTATCTGAGTTTTTAAATGCATCAAATAGAGTAGGCTTTTAGCCTATTTACTATTTTTTTAATCTTTGAAGCATCATAGATTATTTTATTCCTAATATTGTTTATTAGTGTCTTTTCACCTTTTCAAAACTGTATCTTCAGATATCTTTGCCCATTTTGTTTGTTATGTTAAAGAATATTGATATAATTTTTACCCTTGTATTTTTCCAGGCAATTTTCCTAGTCTCTTATAAAATTATTTCCTCTGTCAAGCAATGGCATTCAGGATTTGATATTATACTGGACAGTTGAAAAATCACTTTTTCTCTCACAAGTACTTTAAATGCTTCTTAAGTATAAATTTGGATAGAACTCCACTTGGAAAAGTAATTATGAAACCAGTTTAATTGAGGATTTAGGATATTAAATGTTCCCTTGTACAGTCTTAAGTAGGAGACAAATTGGGTGCTCATACAAACCTTTTACTTCTTTACCTCCATAAGCTTTTGCAGACAGGTCTGAACAGGTTGGTTTTCAAATCCTCTAAGCAATCTACCAGTACAAAACACAGCAACCATCAGAAAAGGACAAACAGAGCCCTGGCTCCTTCAAACAGGGGGCAAAGATGAGGAGTGGGATTAGGTCTGAAGGTCAGAGAATCTATGTTTCCAAACTTATTTTACACTGCATTCCCTCACTTTCTCCCTGCTGGCTAATAAGAGCCATGTATTGGTATCCAGACAGGACCTGAACTTGTTTGCTTTGCTTCAATCCTCTCCTCTACCTTTTCTCATATCTCTTTTGCCCAAAACATATCTATCCTAAAAATATGTGATGTTCTCCTGTTAGGGTTTCTGCCTAGCCTATGCCCCTCCTTCTTTGAGTTCCTTTCATCCTCTGACCACAGCAGTGGCTCCTGCCGCTTTGCTTGTTGTACACGATGCTTCTACTCTCACCGTTGCTAATACGGCCAGAACTGACACCTGACCAAAGTTGAGACACTCAGATCCCCTCTTCTGGAGTTTGGAACTGCGATTCAGAAGTTTTAGTGAGTCTCCAGTGGTCCGCCTTGGACCTGGGTGGTGTAGGCTTTACAGTTGAGGATGTCTTTCTGTAGCAACCATGCTCAAAAGTAGAGAAGCCATTCCATAAATAGAAATGAAGATAGATGCACAGAGAAAAGCAAAGATTGTAGACCTTATTGACTGATGGGCTAGTAATAGTAACCTCTGTTCTGTTTGGCACCAGATACCTTTTTTTTTTTTTTTTTTTTTTTGGCGGTACGCGGGCCTCTCACTGTTGTGGCCTCTCCCATTGCGGAGCACAGGCTCTGACCCGCAGGCTTAGCAGCCATGGCTCATGGGCCTAGCCGCTCCGCGGCGCGTGGGATCTTCCCGGACCGGGGCAGGAACCCGTGTCCCCCGCATCGGCAGATGGACTCTCAACCACTGCACCACCAGGGAAGCCCTAGCACCAGATTCTTTCTTCCAGTTTCTCATTAGGCTCAGCTGTACTTTCCACACTTAAGTTCCAAGAACTGCCCTTGTATCCTTGTACAGTAAAAGCCCCACCCCCTTTTTTTTATACTTTGGCAAGTCAGGCAAGATTCTGTTTCTTGCAACCAAAAGAAATTTAACAAAAACATCTACTCCATGAAGCCATTCTTTATTCCTCTTATTGAAAGAAAAATCTTTCTATAAATGACTACTCAATTTTATTCCTCCACTCACTTACAAAATAGCCTATTTATAAAAAGCACTCCTATGCTGCTACTTTCTATTTTTCAATTGTAGACTTACATACTGACTTCCTGATAAGAACGATGAGGACTTGCTTCTGTTCTTGGCCTCACTTCTTTTTCTTTCTTTTTTTTTTTTTAAACATCTTTATTGGAGTATAATTGCTTTACAATGGTGTGTTAGTTTCTGCTTTATAACAAAGTGAATCAGTTATACATATGTTCCCATATCTCTTCCCTCTTGTGTCTCCCTCCCTCCCACCCTCCCTATTCCACCCCTCTAGGTGGTCACAAAGCAACGAGTTGATCTCCCTGTGCTATGCGGCTGCTTCCCACTAGCTATCTATTTTACGTTTGGTAGTGTATATATGTCCATGCCACTCTCTCACTTTGTCACAGCTTACCCTTCCCCCTCCCCATATCCTCAAGTCCATTCTCTAGTAGGTCTGTGTCTTTATTCCCGTCTTACCCCTAGGTTCTTCATGACCATTTTTTTTTTCGATTCCATGTATATGTGTCAGCATATGGTATTTGTCTTTCTCTTTCTGACTTACTTCACTCTGT
>NC_041218.1:60551524-60555083 GCF_002837175.3 Physeter macrocephalus
GTTGTAGTATAGTCTGAAGTCAGGGAGCCTGATTCCTCCAGCTCTGTTTTCCATTCTCAAGATTGCTTTGGCCATTCGGAGTCTTTTATGTTTCCATACGAATTGTGAAATTTTTTGTTCTAGTTCTGTGAAAAATGCCATTCATAGTTTGATAGGGATTGAACTGAATATGTAGATTGCTTTGGGTAGTATAGTCATGTTCACAATGTTGATTCTTCCAATCCAAGAACATGGTATATCTCTCCATCTGTTTGTATCATCTTTAATTTCTTTCATTAGTGTCTTATATTTTCTGCATACAGGTCTTTTGTCTCCTTAGGTAGGTTTATTCCTAGGTATTTTATTCTTTTTGTTGCAATGGTAAATGGGAGTCTTTCCTTAATTTCTCTTTCAGATTTTTCATCTTTAGTGTGTAGGAATGCAAGAGATTTCTGTGCATTAATTTTGTATCCTGCTACTTTACCAAATTCATTGATTAGCTTTAGTAGTCTTCTGGTAGCATCTTTAGGATTATCTATGTATAATATCATGTCGTCTGCAAAGAGTGACAGGTTTACTGCTTCTTTTCTGACTTGAATTCCTTTTATTTCTTTTTCTTCTCTGATTGCTGTGGCTAAAACTTCCAAAACTATGTTGAATAATAGTGGTGAGAATGGACAACCTTGTCTTGTTCCTGATCTTAGAGGAAATGGTTTCAGTGTTTCACCATTGAAAATGATGTTGGCTGTGGGTTTGTCATATATGGCTTTTATTATGTTGCGGTAAGTTCCCTCTATGCCTACTTTCCGGAGGATTTTGATCACAAATGGGTGTTGAATTTTGTCGAAATCTTTCTCTGCATCTATTGAGATGATCATACGGTTTTATCCTTCAGTTTGTTAATATGGTTTATCACATTGAGTGATTTGCATATATTGAAGAATCCTTGCATTCCTGGGATAAACCCCACTTGATCATGGTGTATGATCCTTTTAATGTGCTGTTGGATTCTGTTTGCTACTATTTTGTTAAGGATTTTTGCATCTATGTTCATCAGTGATATAGGCCTGTAGCTTTCTTTTTTTGTGACATCTTTGTCTGGTTTTGGTATCAGGGTGATGCTGGCCTCGTAGAATGAGTTTGGGAGTGTTCCTCCCTCTGCTGTATTTTGGAAAAGTTTGAGAAGGGTGGATGTTAGCTCTTCTTTAAATGTTTGATAGAATTCGCCTGTGAAGCCATCTGGTCCTGGGCTTCTGTTTGCTGGAAGATTTTTAATCACAGTCTCAATTTCAGTGCTTGTGCTTTGTCTGTTTATATTTTCTATTTCTTCCTGGTTCAGTCTTGGAAGGTTGTGCTTTTCTAAGAATTTGTCCATTTCTTCCAGGTTGTCCATTTTACTGGCATATAGTTGCTTGTAGTAATCTCTCATGATCCTTTGTATTTCTGCAGTGTCAGTTGTTACTTCTCCTCTTTCATTTCTAATTCTATAGATTTGAGTCTTCTCCCTTTTTTTCTTGAGTCTGGCTAATGGTTTATCAATTTTGTTTATCTTCTCAAAGAACCAGCTTTTAGTTTTATTAATCTTTGCTATTGTTTCCTTCATTTCTTTTTCATTTATTTCTGATCTGATCTTTATGATTTATTTCCTTCTGCTAACTTTGGGATTTTTTCGTTCTTTCTCTAATTGCTTTAGGTGTAAAGTTATGTTGTTTATTTGAGATTTTTCGTGTTTCTTGAGGTAGGATTGTATTGCTATAAACTTCCCTCTTAGAACTGCTTTTGCTGCATCCCATAGGTTTTGGGTTGTCGTGTCTCCATTGTCATTTGTTTCTAAGTATTTTTTGATTTCCTTTGGGTCATTGTGTTTTCATTGTCATTTGTCTGTAGGTATTTTTTTACTTCCTCTTTGATTTCTTCAGTGATCTCTTGGTTATTTAGTAGCGTGTTGTTTAGCCTCCATGTGTTTGTATTTTTACAGATTTTTTTCCTGTAATTGATATCTAGTCTCATAGAGTTGTGTTCGGAAAAGATATTTGATATGATTTCAATTTTTTAAAATTTACCAAGCCTTGATTTGTGACCCAAGATATGATCTATCCTGAAGAATATTCCATGAGCACTTGACAAGAAAGTGTATTCTGCTGTTTTTGGATGGAATGTCCTATAAATATCAATTAAGTCCATCTTGTTTAATGTCTCATTTAAAGCTTGTGTTTCCTTATGTTTTTTCATTTTGGATGATCTCTCCATTGGTGAAAGTTGGGTGTTAAAGTCCCGTACTGTGATTATGTTACTGTCAATTTCCCCTTTATGGCTGTTAGCATTTGCCTTATGTATTGAGGTGCTTCTATGTTGGGTGCATAAATATTTACAATTGTTATATCTTCTTCTTGGAGTGATCCCTTGATCATTATGTAGTGTCCTTTCTTGTCTCTTGTAATATTCTTTATTTTAAAGTCTATATTGTCGGATGTGAGAATTGCTACTCCAGCTTTCTTTTGATTTCCATTTGCATGGAATATCTTTTTCCATCCCCTCACTTTCAGTCTGTATGTGTCCCGAGGTCTGAAGAGAGTCTCTTGTAGACAGCATATATATGGGTCTTGTTTTTGTATCCATTCAGCAAGCCTGTGTCTTTTGGTTGGAGCATTTAATCCATTCACATTTAAGGTAATTATCAATATGTATGTTCCTATGACCATTTTCTTAATTGTTTTGGGTTTGTTTTTGTAGGTCCTTTTCTTCTCTTGTGTTTCCCACTTAGAGAAGTTCCTTTAGCATTTGTTGTAGAGCTGGTTTGGTGGTGCTGAATTCTCTTAGCTTTTGCTTGTCTGTAAAGCTTTTGATTTCTCCATCAAATCTGAATGAGATCCTTGCCAGCATTTGTTGTAGAGCTGGTTTGGTGGTGCTGAATTCTCTTAGCTTTTGCTTGTCTGTAAAGCTTTTGATTTCTCCATCAAATTTGAATGAGATCCTTGCAGGGTAGAGTAATCTTGGTTGTAGGTTCTTCCCTTTCATCACTTTAAGTATATCATACTACTCCCTTCTGGCTTGTAGAGTTTCTGCTGAGAAATCAGCTGTTAACCTTATGGGAGTTCCCTTGTATGTTGTCATTTTTCCCTTGTTGCTTTTAATAATTTTTCTTTGCCTTTAATTTTTGTCAGTTTTATTACTGCATGGCTCAGCACATTACTCCTTGGGTTTCTTCTGCCTGGGACTCTCTACACTTCCTTGACTTTGTTGGCTCTTTGCTTTCCCATGTTAGGGAAGTTTTCAACTAGCATCTGTTCAAATATTTTCTTGGGTCCTTTCTCTTTCTCTTCTCCTTCTGGGACCCCTATAAGGCAAATGTTGGTGCATTTAATTTTGTCCCAGAGGTTTCTTAAGCTGTCTTCATTTCTTTTCATTCTTTTTCCTTCATTCTGTTCTGCGGCAGTGAATTCCACCATTCTGTCTTCTAGGTCACTTATCCGTTCCTCTGCCTCAGTTATTCTGCCTTTGATTCCTTCTAGTATATTTTTCATTTCAGTTATTGTATTGTTCATCACTGTTTGTTTGTTCTTTAATTCTTCTAGGTGTT